>NW_027109892.1:0-20190 GCF_000696795.3 Halyomorpha halys
TTAAATTGAAGAAAGAAACATAAGTAAAAGAGATATATATAAAAAATAAAAACAGGTGACCAAAAATAAATCTTTTTGCAAATCATACATCATAATATATCTTCTAATATTAATAAAATAAAAAGAAGCGAAAAATAAAGTAATATTAATTATATATAAATGTATTCATATGTAGAGGTTCTAAATAAATTCTCAAAACATTGACATTATTATTATATATAAACATTTGAAACATTTAATTATTATTCCTAGGAAGTCGGGTAGACAGGAAGTGATTAAGAGATTTGAAGGTTGGAAGGGTTTTGAAGCAACAAATGAAGGAAAGAACTGCATAGGGAAGAGGAACGGATTAGGAAAAATAGAGCTAACGTGACTCAAAACAATTAACTGTTATAATAGATGATAATTATATTTGTTAAAAAAAATATTCCCTGTAAAAGTTTTAATCACTTATAACTGAATTAAATGAGGAATGGCTTACTTTGATTTTTTGAAGAATTAACTTCAATGAACAAAAGATTTCTTTTTTTAAAGAAAATTTAAGGAAGCTACTCTGCCATCTTAGCCAACTACAACCATTTGTATTAGCTTCAATGAAATCATTTATAAAGTGAAGGTAATAATGAAACATAACGTGATAGAATATATATAATGAATCATGAAAACATCTTTGAGGTACCTATAAAGATGATATATGCTACTTTTCCGTACAATATTAAACCACAATTATTTATTTTAACATTAAATAAACGTTTACATAAGAAACCCAAATAATTAGTACAATAAAGGATAGAGGTTAATCCAACCTGAAGCAATCTAATGACTGTTATTTCTCTCTTTAAAAATAAATCTAATCCAGCGTGCGCATCATACTTTCACTTAGCATTTTATATACGCCCCTAAGTTTTTTGTATATTGATGGGCTCATGTTTAAGCTATCACTATTTTTGTGATTTTTGGAAACAAGTTCTGTAGACAAAAATTTTATGTTTTCAGATGAATATAAATTTTGTTCCTGCCATGAATACGATTTAGCAAAAGAAAACGAAATCATAATGTAATCGGGAAGGATTGAGAGTTCTCGGTTTTACCGTTCAAGTAGGATGTTTCTATTCTTTTTTTTTTTAATCATTTTGCTCTGCATATAATTCTATAAATTGTGTATTTTTCAATTTTACCATTGCTAACAAAGAGAACTGTTTATTTTTTTCGAATAAACAAAATCAAGGGTATTTTAGAGGAAGACTTTCTGAAAATTCGAAATTAAATTATTTCAATTAAGACAAGACCTAGCTGATATTAAAACTACCCAATTGTGCATTGGCATGCTGAATTTAATGATGATCGTCAGTTGTTTTGGCGAAAATCGAAAAAATGTGGAACATCAATTTTATAAAATGGCAGATCGATTTTATCGAAAATGTTGCTCTCACATCCACATCTCTGGCATAGAATTACCTTAAATATATATATTTATTTTCATCTATTATATACCTGTAGTAATATAAATTATTTTAAATAGGGAAAACTGGCATTAATTTTATCTTTTTTTTGTGTTATTGAAGAATTTTTTAAATATGGAATTATAGTTTTTTTTTTGTCTAACCTTTTGCTGCATAAATATTATTAATATAAAAATAAATTATCTTAATTGGTCGAAAAAAAACAAACTTATTTTAAAACATAATTGAAGAAACAAGCATGAATTATGACCTTTCATTCTAACTTATAGTCTGCATTTCAGTGAGATCATCGATTACAATCAAATCCTGGAAGTAAGTGGAGGGAAGAATATAAGCGGAAATAATTTTAACATTTATCTGTTGCAGATGAATCACTGTACACAAAACATTCGCATCCAACAGTTAAGAAGTTTATATTGAGAATTTCGTGTTAAAGATGTCTGGCAATTATTTGATAAAGAGATTAGATCTAATCCAGCAATCAAGCTTATAGTAATTGTTTCATAAAAATTCCGCTAATAATATTCTAAATAATAACAATGTTTACCTGTATTAATTAGAAATATTACTGATATATTCTTTATTATTATTGTATAAAACGAGTACTATTGTTATGCAGGTCTTACCAGAAAACAGTTTTTTTAAAAACTGTGAATGAAATCAAGGGACCAATTTATTTTGGAATTACAAGTCTCTTATGGTGATTAGAAATTTGAAGAATTTCTTTAAATTGAATTAGAAAGAAAAATTTTCTAGGGATTATAAGATAGCATACTTAAATTTATTTATAAAATAAATTCATTTCAACATAATTACCGTACTTAAAGTCTTTTTAATATGAATCAGCTACATTTAGGATGGCTTTGGAGACAAAACATGAATATTACAGGTAGAAAACATGTGTCTCTAATTTTCGAAATATTACAAGCATAAACAGAGTTATGATACAGCTTCATAAAGAGTCTTCCTTTTTTTAAAAAATCCCAGTGAAAAAAATTTCGTACAAAATAAAGAGAAAATAAGAATCTCCCTTAAAAAAGTGCCAATTTTTTAACCTTCTTCAGTACAACTTTGAATTTTCCAATAGGACGGAGTATTTTTTTTTTTTTTTTTTTTTCGTATTCTGATAATAAATAAAACTTTAAAACGAATCCATATGGAATATTTACTTATCTAACGCTTCCTGGAGGAGTGAAAACCCATAAAAAAACCATAATCGATTTTTTACGTGTTTTTTTTTTTCAATTTTTCGCTTCCCTTGCAAGAAAATCGTCTCTTCGAAAATGTACGACACTAAAAATATATAAAACCTAAAAAGCAAAATCTTTTCAGAATTTAACTAAAAATCCGTTATCATAAGTAATGATTTTTAGGCAACATTGTCATGACAGCCATATTAGTCTCCTTGAACGATTGGGGAAACTCAAATTATGATGACGGATTCTTAAGAGAAATTGGTTCATAAAATGATTTTGTTCTTTATGTTAGTTCGATTTTCTGCACCATTTGCTTGCAAAACATAAAAAATCTGAAATCTTGTTTTTGGAGATCTTATGCTTTAATATCTATAAGGACCCAAAGTTCAAATTTTGTTTTATCTTTTTTTCTTAATATGTGGAAACTAAATTTTAAAAAAATACGAATTTGCCATAGAAAAAAATTGCTAATGGACTTGACAGGAGTGTCACCTATATGCACGGTCACATAATATGGAAATATGGATTATGCCTATAATTTACAAAACGTTTCTAAAAAGACACATTAACTAAAAAGCCATATTAAATTAAAATAAAATATGAATTTATTGTTACTTTCATTTACTTTACTTTTACTTTTATTTTTCGTTTCGTAATTAGAACGTAAGTGTAAGTCGTGGAAGTAATTGGAACCTCAAAACGCCGTCAACGAAATTAAGTTTTTGGCAACTAACCCATTCTTATTTATTTTATGAATAAACAATAGTATAGTTCAAATGAAGTTATCTAGGTGTGTTGCTGTAGCTAAAAATATCAACCTTTTTTTATACACTCTTAAAGTTGTATTATCTGTAGGTGAAAATAGATGCTGGAAAGTTGAAGATGTGTGGGATCAAAAAATTGCCGACATAAATTCGTCATAAAATTCGAAATCACTTCAGAATTGATAAAAGAAAAAAAAATTTCATCTTTTTCAAATTCCAAATTTAGGTGCACTGCAGAAAGGTTAGAAAATTAAAAATACCCTCAAAAGAATGCTATTATTTAACTAAGCAAAATTTGAAATAAAAATTTCAAAAATTGTGCAGAGGAGTAAACAAATATTGTGTGACAACATGCATATATATTTTTAAAATGATTTTAATATTATAACATGGATGGTAGCAAAATAAACTCCATTGGATTTAAAATTGTACAGTTCGCGCAAATAAATAAATATTTACATTCACACAAAATGAATAATAATAATAAAGGCCCAATGAACCCGATGGTTCGATACCGATACCACCAATTGCTCTCTACATTTATCATTCCAGTGATGCCTATCCAAACCCAATTCTACTAAGTCAGTTTTAATGCAATCCTCCCATCTACGTTCGGTCTACTCCTCGGCCGTTTACCAATCGGTTCAGTGTTTATTAACATTTTAGGGATCCGCTCGTTACTAAGCCCTACAACCTTACACGCCCATCTTATACGCCGAAATGCTATAACCTGAATTATATTTACTGGGTGCAGTTCTCTGGTACAATTCAGCGTTATGTAGACTTCTAACTTCTCCCGTTAATTCTTCCTTTTTCAGTCCGAATATTTTACGTAATACTTCATTGTCGAAAATCAGTAAGGCGCTGTTCATCTTTTAATGTAAGAGGCCACGTCTCGCACCCATAAAGAACAGTGAGAAGGATAATAGTTTTGAAAATTCTAAAGTTTTTCGATAGAAGGCGCGAGCTCCTCTATGTCGAATCTCACTGTATTCATAACAATTTTTAGTGTAACGAAAAAATATTCAAATTTTCATAAAATAATTGTTATTATTTGTGGCAGTTACTTTTAATATTATTCAAAGTTAGTAATGACATTTTTAACTACTAATTTGAATTTTAAAAATACTCATATCTACCATATGTTATTATTTGATGGGCTAAAAAAACAAATATATATATGAAATGAAAGTAATATTGGAATTGACCTCTTATGGTATCCTATCTCGGGAAACAATTATAACCGCACTTTAAACTAAACGGTCAATGAGTTATGACGATATAGCGGCTCCTAGGCATTGAGTATAATGGAATAATATTTTATAGTGTACACCCATTAGATGTAACTACCGTTATCTAATTTGAAGAGAAACAGGATTACTGTTGAACAGAAGTTGATTTCAATTAGAAATACCTTTTAAATGATAAAGGGTTTAGTTATAAAACGGTTATGTTTCCGACATTAAAATAACTTCATTCACAAAAACGTTAGAGGTTGTACAGTCACTTGTAATTAGATTTGAGGTTATGTTTTTAATACCACTAAAACATTGGTCTTTAGTGACCTTTATTTTTTATTTACCCCTTTTTGAGTCCTGTGATGGTTTCTGAAGTAAATTATTTTTATTATTTATTTTATCTATATAACTTCTATCTATATATTTATTTATGTTAATATAACCGTTGGAAAGCTGAATGTCTGCCCATATATGGGCGAAATATTAGTTTCAAAATAAAGAAAAAACTTTTCAACCAATTTATTTTATATCTACAAGTCTAACTTAATTAAATAAATGGTGAAGTTTATAGCGCCCTAAACCTCTCCCAAGTTTGGTGTATAAGAAAGAGATATTATTTTTAATTTTGAGCCGTCGACATTGTTTGTATATAGGGCATTTGGGTTTTGAAAAAACATTGTATATTCAAAAAGTAATTTATATTGTCAAATCGTGAAAATAATACACAAGTAAATATTTAATTCTAAATAAATACAACAATTGATATCAAAATTTCAATTGTGTCCATTCAACCTATATTTATCCTCAAATCAAGAAATAGCAAAGTATTGCCGGGCCTGTTAGTCACTTAATAACGCATTAAATTCTGACTGTTCTTAATTGTAGTCAAATGTGTTACTTTTCTTACCAACTATGTAAAGAAAATATTGGTTCAAACAATAAATTTCGACATATAGAGCTCCCTGAATAAAAAAACAATGCATTTTTGACAATGGGATGTCTGTCCGTGCCACAACCATCTTTTTGAACAGCTGGGCTGATTTTGTTGCATCATAATTTTAAAAGAATTTCAGCACTACGTGTGTACCAAATCGGTCACTGCGCGAGCAAAAGCAGGGAGAACAAACCTTACACTGGAATGGAGCACCACAGATGCTCTAAAGATTTTAATTAAACTGGTTAATAGCTTTCTAAATAAAGACATTAAAATGCTCATATAAATCATATATCTTCGAGAAAAAGAATGAAAATAATTAGTTTACTTGACACCGTTTCGTTAGAATTAATTTTGTTGACACAATTTATTATATTGGTCACTGGGAATTAAGACTTGTAGCTGGTATACTATTATTTTTTACACTTCTTTTATTGCCTAAACTTTAAAGAAAACCAATTGTTTTATGCATTTCAATTACCAATACAGGAGTGTGTTTAGTGCTGATGGTGGGCATATCTAAGTAATAATCACCCTAAGAGTTTCCTATCAAAATAAGCCCTCTTTGTTAACCAATTTTATACATTAATGGAAGAGAGTTTTTAATATATTAATTTTTGTAAAATTTATTTTTTTCTTAATTTTCTTTATATTTGTTTGATCTTCAGGGTCTTTATCCCATCGCCAGTATCACAATATCTTTTCTATAATTTTATTTGTTTAAATAATTTATATTTTGTCCTGGATATGTTAAAATTTGATATGAAACTGCACTATCACATATTTTTGTCCTGTACCCTATTTATATATTATAAAAACCTATTCCAAAAATGTTTTAGAAATTGTCATTTAGTTCAATACATAAATTGTCAATGAACAACTTAACATGGAGTTTTGAGAATAAGATAATTCACTGGAGATAGTTGAATTCACAGTAAAAACTTCCGTCTAATAATCACGATTGTGAACTCAGGATATCCAAATCTTTAGTTATGTTCTTGAGGTTTTTTAGATCAGCCGTATCATTTTTCACTTCGGGACATGATAGTAAGTACCAAAAACCAGTGAAACATTTCTTTTTTTTTTTATCTTGAACGCATACATTTTTCTGTATTTTAGGGTTATACATTTTTATAATACATTTTTCTGGTGCCAGGGACGTCCGAAGACTTCTCCGCACAGATGCAGAGGGCAAAAAGACTCCCCTCTCTCCTATTGTTATCACAGTACCGTCAACGGTAACCATTGAAGATGTGAAGAAAGTTCGCCACGTCAACAAATGTATATTCACAGTTGCTAAATACATTCCTAAAAAAGAGGGTGGCCCACCGCATTGCTTCAGATGCCAGCGATACGCCCACACAAAGAACTACTGCGGCTATGAGCTGCGATGCGTACGTTGCGGAAAAGACCACCACATCAGCGTTTGTCCTCGGACCAGTCCACCTAAATGTCCCAACTGTTCTCAAGACCACGTAGCTTCGTTCAGACAATGTGAAACTAGAGTAACCTTACTGAAAGAGGCTGAAGACCTGAAAAATAAGTTAGCTGAACAGAAGAAGACTCCCTTAGGCATCAACAGGCTTACCACAACTCAAAGGAGGGCCACCAGGATAGTGAGGGGGGATGGACCCTACTCAGACATACTGCACCCCACTACCACACCACAAATCGATGGAGGCTCAATTCCGGAACAGGTGGAGGATTCCGAACCACTCCACCAATTGTTGGTCTCTGACCAGTCACAGTTGGTGATGCAAATGATGGCGCAAATGAACGCCATGTTCTCCAAACTCTTCTCAAAGATCATGAGCGATATGCAAGTGTTCATGACGAATATACTTCAAGAAATGAGAGGGAAGGAATCTCAAAAATGAACGCATATAGCATCCTCAACTTCAACTGTGCTGGGCTAGGCCCAAAAATTAATGAGGTTGAAGCCCTATTGGCTCTATCAAATTGGCAATCCTATTGGCAAATCCAACCGTGGTCGTACTCACCGACACGAGGCTGCAAGGACGACCCCCTCACTTCAGAGGATATGCAGTAGCTACGGATGACGTACACGACCCTCACGGCGGAGTTCTCATAGCCGTTCGCCATGGAACAACGTGGAAAAAGATGCCGCCACCTATGAACATCCAAGACGTCCGGATAAGTCATCTCACGATTCAAGTGCGGATGGACCAACCCACCCACATCACGGGGATTTACCGGCGTCCTAGAGGGTCTGTGAGAGAGCTACGGCAAATGATCGACACCTGTGGAGCCAAAACCAACCATTGGATAGTGGGAGATTTTAACGCTAGACACACCCTGTGGCATAACTCCAATGCGAACCTAGCGGGGAGACAATTGGTCAAAACCGCCTTAACGGTTATCCATCCAGGCACTCATACTTTCCGCCATCTTGGGACCGGATCGACATCAACAATAGACCTCCTTCTGACCAGACAGCCACATCGGGTCACGGGTTGCACTGTGAGTGCCCTACGAGATCGAAGGGAGAAGCCCTGAACCGAAGACGGAATATGCCATAGGCTGCAAGAAGTCTCGACTTTACATACCATCGAAGATGTTGACACATATATAAACTACTTCACACAAGCAGTCGTAGAGTCAGCGAAGCTAGCCATCCCTACGTTTTGCCCGAAGCCACCTCACCTACAGAAGCCTCCACCCCACATCATGGCCCTTATAGAGAGTAGGCGAACACTAAAAAATCGCTATTACCGTTCCAAAAACCCGAACATCAAGGTAGCCTTTAATGCGATCACCACTCAAATAAGAAACCTAATGTGTTAATGGAAAACTGCAAATTAGCATGATCGCTTGAGAGCCACCCACGGCGACTACCGCAAGTTCTGGAAGCTAACTAAAGCGGCCACGAAAAAGTCACCAGCGGTTCGCCTACACGATCGAGATCGCCTTCTCACTCATGCCGAGCAAGCTATGGTACTGGCAGAGCACTATAGGCATGATATAGAACAACGAACGGGAGATCCGATGTAAGTACCAACCATACCTAAAGAAGACAATTTCATGTTTGTCTCTCCTAAAACATTGAAGGCAATACTTCGACGAACGCAGGGCAATAGGGCACCAGGCCATGATGGGCTGCAGACCGTCTTGCTCAAGCAACTCCCAAGGAAGGGGATCGCTCATCTCACGAACCTGTACAATTCGTGCTTGAGGTTAAGATACTTCCCCAATAAATGGAAACATGCCATCTTGTTTCCTCTCCTCAAGCCGAATAAGTTTGGAACGGAGGCGGATCACTACAGGCCCATCAGTCTGTTGCCTCATCTCGGCAAGGTTTACGAAAAAATCATTCTTAAGTACCTTCAGGAATTCTGCGATGAACACTCCGTAATACCTTTTGAACAGACCGGCTTCCAAGCTCGCCTCAGCACAGAGCATCACCTAATGAAACTCCAGACGTAAGGTCACGTAGTATTAGGATTAAGTTTTTATTAGATTTAAGTTTGTTAAATTCAGAAATAATGTGTGCCCCAACACATTACACTCTTTTATAAATTCTGACAACAAAAATAATACACTCCAAAAGACTCCTTAGAATGTAGATGTTCTACAGAAAAAGGAGAAAGTTCATTGTTTATAAACACGCCATTAAAATTTTGAAGGGGTTTTGAAAAAAAACCAAAAAAAAAAAACCCAATTTGATCTTAGATCCACATCCTTTCCTGGGTCTAGTCATGGCACAGGTGGCGTATACACTGCTTGAGATAGAGAAGTTCATTGCTAATCTATGCTCGCAAAAGTTGTTATTTCTGTACGCACACCTAAGACGATGGCCAATCTCCTCTCCTTCTCTCCAGCAATCTTAGTCTGTCCGCTTCATCTCGGCAACTAAGATTGTAACCTAATCCTTAACGGTTACACTGGTCCGTCCGCTTCATCTCGGCAACTAAGATTGTAATCTAATCCTTAACGGTTACACTGGTCCGTCCGCTTCATCTCGGCAACTAGAGCTGCACCTAGCCTAATCAGCTTACTGATCCGTCCGCTTCATCTCGGCAACTAGTAAGCTGACTCCTATCATGACAGTTCTAGTCAGTCCGCTTCATCTCGGCAACTAGAACTTTTACTCTGCCTCAGACTCTCTCACCTAGAACTCCTCTACCTAGTCAGTATCCAGGGCTCATCCTCTGGCACGGCCGTTCCTATCTTATTCTTGAATACGCCTTGTCGTGGGCCTTCCCTTCTGTAAAGAGATATCAGGCTGGAGAAATCGCCTAAGACCAGACAACCCCGACAGTACTATATTATTTTTAGAAATGAGCATAATATCTTATATTTGGAATGAATTAAAGAGATGAAACATCCCTAATGATCTAAGATAAATTAGAATTAAATTTGAGTAATTTGGCATTGTGAGAATAATTGATGAATCTCTGGTTTAAGAATTTTTAAACCTAAACAAATAACCGATTTTTAAACCTGTTTCATAATTTTCATTATGAAACAGGTTCCAGATTGAGTAGCACCATAAGTGTAGAATAAGGTGTGTTTGAACTCAAAAACAATGAAAATTTCAATAATATAACTATTTATTGTTACATTTATATACAATAACAATTTTCAAATGAATGTTTAGTATACTTCCACATAAGTTGATTGCAACTGAAACCGGGTGTTGGGATCAAAGCTAAGGCTGGTAATGCGCTATCATTATTGATATCGTGACTCGATGCCTTAGGGGGGGGGAGGGGGTCATTAGGTGCAATACAGTTCCAGAGCTCAGGGTACATTCCATTCTTGGGGACAACTCAACACAACCCTGTATATCTTTCTGAATAATAAAAGTTCGAATTTTTTTAGATATCCAACCAGGTGTATTTGTTTGATAGATATTTTATTTTAAAAAATTTGAAAACCGATCGTAATTAAATTCACTTTAAATCAGAAATAAGTATGTATGCTCTCGTAAAAGAAGGAGAATTAGAAAAAAAAAAATAAGAAGGTGTTATTAAATCATAGTTTAATGAGTCATGGCTAGAAATTGTATTATTTAATTAGCTTTTATTTATTTATTTAACGTGGATAAGAAAGATGAAAAAGATTATACTTTATACTAATTTTACTGCTTTATCGAACACCCCTCAAAATCAATAAATATAAATGAAAAAAAATATACTGTCAATATGGATTCAACTTTTACCTAAAATGTTTTGAAGAAGTTTTAAAAATAAGTTTATTTATTTTTATTTTTTGGAGCGGTTTACGTATTTCAAGTTTGTGACCACCAATTTTTTCCTGGATAATTGAAAAAAAAATTATATTTTTCGTATTTACTTCCATTGCATAAAAACAATTATTTTAAAAAGCATAATAAATCTTTAATAATAATAAATTATGCAAGAGTAATTTCTAACATATTTTTGCTTTATATTTTTTTCAACCTGGGTATCGTTAGAGCAATCGCTTTTAGTCTAATTGGATCCAGTCAAAATAGGACCTGAAACAAATCAAGATAAAAGTTTTGAAAATTTGCTTATATTGTGATTTTGGAGGTGATCAATTATGAACTTCAAATTTTTAAATTTTGTTCCTGTAATATTTTAGAATAATTCTTTTTTTTTTTTCTTTGTTTAAAAAGCAGAAATTATTGGACGGAGAGCATACCGGCCGCTTTTAGTTAGAACTGACGAGATATCTCTATAGTTTATGTTACTATGACTAGTGAATATGGTATACATTCTAAGATGAAATTGAAATTATTGCGATATTTGTGGCCTACAATTGTGATTGCTCTACAATGACGAGATAAATGGTTCAAATGGAACGTGAAGTTATATTTTAAATTGATCAATAGAATAAAAGTATTTTGAGTTACGAAGGCTGTTCAGGACATCCTCAACTTTAGAGATAACGTTATGTGAAACTTGTAGTTGGGAGTTACCCGATTTTATAATAAACGCATTGCCTGACTGTATTATTTTTATTATCCTTTAATTATTATCCTTTTAAGGCATCACAACCAATAATGACTCCCTATCGGAACAGTCAACTTAGTAAAATCCCATGATTTTCTAATTAATCAAGTTTCTGGTTTACTTTATCTCGAAGTGCTAGCAGAATGTCTCTTGGTTTTAAAAATGTGGGTTTTGAATTTTCCCTTGGCTTTAAACAGCAGCGAAAATTAGGAATAGAACCTGTTTTGGGTTCAAAAATGTCTTTGTATTCTGATAATATTTTTTTCGATGGTAAAATAAACCACATTCATAGATTTTATACCGGTATTTTCGCAGTCATGCTCTTGTAAAACTGTATTGAGGTGTCTGATCCACGTTTTCCCAAGTAGATGGGAGCAGATGTTACCAGTAATAAAAAGAAGTTCAAAAGAATGTTTGCCATGGTATTCCACATTCACTTGAGCGATACCAAAAAGACGAAAGATTGATCCAGTGTATGAACATAATTGAATTCAAGTAGGATTGAATGCGTCATATTTAGGTGTTCCGGAATAGAGGGCATAGCCTCTTTCTGAATCTACTTCAGTCTGATCTGAATCAAATATTTGATTTCTTCTTCGAGTTTTAATATAACAAAATATTTTTCAGAGTCTTCAGCACGTTGAGGTGTTGTAATCTAAGGATAGCGACAACAGAGTGGATTGAAACTTGGGCAATGGAGTTTGATGGATCTTCGCACAATTCTGTATTAGAATCATTATGATCTAGGTGATGATTAGCTCTGTTACGTTTCTATTACATGAGAGTGGTGACATACACATTGAAACATTGAAACCTGAACAATTTTGAATAATTTACTGGACATTGGCTAGCTTTATGAGATCTGCTAAAATGCCGAATGCATAATTTATCTATTCTAAAGGTTTATAGTTGACATTATTTCTCTGGGTTGAAGGGGGGCGGGATTAGATCTAGCGCGGAAACGATGTCAAGTTCTTAAACAAGAATAATTGCTTTCAATTGAACAAGGGACATAACGTGGCTTGTAATCTTGTAGTGTAGTTGTGTCTGATTTCAAAGCTTCTGATTCAAACTGGACAACTTCCGACGTTGTACTTTTGTGAGAATCTGGTTGAATTGATTTTAATATTATTATAATTGCTGTTCTCTTATCCAATCCTCTTTTAACCCCGTATGAACTGCGCACGGAAAAATAGATCGTTAACAGAAATATTTTCATTACATTTACATGTAAATCAAATCTGAAAGTCAGAAACAACACTTTTCAGTAACACTATTTATTCTGCGATTGACCGATTTCCTTATTGGTATGCGTCGAAGAAATAGTGTTGAGCTACAACACTACATGAGAAGATCAAGATTTGTGCGAAGTGTCTTTTCAGTTCTTTATATGTTTACTGATTGATGAGGCTGTCAAATCCTAAAAGGGATGATATACTATTATAATGAACAAGGCCAATAGGCACTGATAAAAGTTGTGCCTTATTTTTTTTTATTGTCAACAGTTTTATTTCTTTACGCAAGATATGGTTCGAAACGTTCCAAAAAGTTTTAAAAATTGTCTTGTTTTTTATCAAAGGATTTGAAAAATGGTAAATTGAAAGTTGAATTTTGACTGGATCCAGGGAGTTGTCCAGTTTACAAATGACTTCGGCAACAAGATTGTGTAGAACATGGGTTAAGGCTTTCAGGAATGTTTTGAACTGTTTTGGATCCTTTTTTTCTTTTTATTCCGTTTCACCCCGTCGCCAATTTACTGCAGTAACTTGAGGAAAACAATTGAAGAATCAAGTGCAATCAACAACTTTATAATTCACAATAATTACTTTACTTATATTAACAATAGATTTTGCATATAGATTTCCAACAATGTATACAATGTTGGCAATGTAACCGCAGGTTCCTCGGCTGAGGAGATTAAAATGGCTGTCATGATGATGAAGCCTAAAATATAAGTACGTATTCTTAGAGCAAATTCAATTCTGAAACTATTTTTTTAAATTTTAGTACCGTTTGCACTAAAATCATTAAAAACAGTAAAAAAAAGTAACGATTTTTTTTTGTGATTTATGCCTTCATGACGTATCGGATTAAAAGTGTGAATTCGTCTTAATATTTGAATTGCTTTTATAATGGGTCGTTAAAAGTACTTTATTTCATTGGATATTTTAGAGTGAAATGCGCTTGAGAAGGTAAGGAAACCAACAATCCTCTTAAAAGATAAACAACATGCCACTATTATGTCCTCGCTAAAATCAAAACAAAATCTCGAAAATTGTTCGTCGGAATATAAATTGAATGGGATTCACTCGATATTTATACATATAAATATGAGAACATATTTTAAATGAAATTTTTTTGAATGATTCTCATTTTGTAACAATGAGATTAATATAGTAATCAGAATTATTTAGTATTTTAAAACTTTGCCTTCATTGTCCTGAAAAGTCCAACTGTCTCTGCCTCCCTCCTCCTCCCCCCCCCACCCCCCAAAGAAAATAAATAAATAAATACAAAAACTTTAAATAATAAAAAATATTTATAGTGAACATCCAAATGTAATCGATCTATCCCGAACCCGATATCATTCCTTCCATTATAATCTCCCTAAACACTCAAACCCCCTAGTTTCTAACCTTGCTTCCTCTTTCATTCGTGACAATACTCCGCGGCGCCTGATTAGAAGATGGCCTAGAGACCTCCTAATGTAAAAATGTTATTAGAGAGCTACCAATGGGTAGCTTATGATCTTTCATCAAATTCAAAAGATGTATTATTATGTACAATTGTAAATGTTAATAAATTTAAAAAAAAGACCAAAAGAAGCTTAAACCTTACAATTCACTAAAAAATCTTTAAATGATTAAATATATAAAATTCTAAATATTTACTTTAAACTAATTATCTCATTTTAATAAAAGATTTATAAATGTTTGTTTTATTTTTGATAAATGATTTAATAATACCTAAAAAATGTTAGTATATGCAATGAAATACCTTACGGTTAAGGGAGAAGTTACATTCTACACGTCGAATTTTAACTAACTGGTTCAGATGTTAACAGCTCAGCTATCCTTCGTATAACTGATGGCCTTTCTGGTAACGCGCGCCTCGGAATATTCCAGTTTCAAGGCAAACTTTCACTTTTGGTAATTGACCAATTTTTCAATTACTAAATCCTAGGCAAACCGCTAGAAACCATTGTTTTCCATACAAAAAAAAAGTACACTTTTTTGTTGTCTCGTAAGATTGCACATACCTAATTAGAGCCCTTTGAATTTAAAAAGATATTTTTGAAAGTCAAAATTTCTGAAGCTGCCTCGATTTTCTTGACTATTGTTGCATTTTTTTTTACCAAAATAAAAGAGCTTGTGGCTAAATAAAACGATTCTAAAAGCATGTTACGAACAGGAAATATGGTGATTCTATATTATTTATTATTATTATTTTTTCGTAACCTCCTTTATTATCATATATGAATCTGGGGTCAAATTCATGGATTACAGATTTATATTAGGAACTACTTAAAAATATAAGATTTATTACTTTAAATTATTAATGTTTTGTTTTAAATTAGCAATCTTAATAGATACTCTGTTGAACTGACACATCTTTCGATATGATTTCCATGAGTCAACAGTTTGAGATGTAGTTGTTTAGAACTTTTATTCTTTGTATGTTTATTAATAACAAATCAAATCTGTTGTTCCTTACCATACTACAATTTGGCACAACCTAACCATATGCGTGCGCACTTACATCTTGTGAGAGACTGTTAGATTTTTTTAGGATTTTTAAGAATTTGATGTATTATCCTTTTTATCTATCATAAATGGGTTTATTTGTTAGTTTTTATTTTTTAAATTTATATAAAATTTTCGGATTTTAGCAGCGGGATTGAGGTCATTTGCAATAAATGTAAAATAGCAAAATTTCATGAGAAAAACAAATTGAGAATTCAAGTAACATTATGAAAGTACCTACCTACACAGAATATGGAACAGAACTTTTTGGGCTACATTAGTGTTTTTTTTTGGTTTGTTTTTTGCATTTACTAGTTTATTATGGATTTTGTTTTAAATATATAATGTAATTATTCTCATATATTTAATATGAGTTCACATCATCAATCAAGTGGGGTCTTTGAGATGTTAGGGACTCATCAGATTTGACATGATTTTGAAATGATCTCTTGAGCCACTTTATAAATTACACGCTAGTTAACATTTCTAATTAATTTAATATTTGAATAGTAGCAAACATTAAAAAACCAAATTTGGTATTTAAAATAAGATAAGTGCTGAAGCTTTCCGGTTTTTTTTTCACTAGTAGGAGTTCTTCAGGCTGAATGTAAATAGGAATGAATACCTTTAAGATATTACTTTACTTTAGGTTAATATTTATTATTTGTTCTTTCTTTTTTTTATTTTGTTGTAATTTAATTTACAAATCTGTAAATATTGTTTTAATTCCTGCTACAATTGTCTCTAAGTACATGACAAAGTGTAATATTACACAATAATAAAAAGTGCTTTTCTTTATTTTTGTGAAGCCTTCAAAGACTATTTCTTTAATTGCATCAGTTTCGAAATTGCTCAATATTTCTTGAAGCTAATCGTACTTTTGACTTCATTTCTAACTCGTTATAGTACAAGAGTCCAAGAGAAGAAAAAGGCAGTTATTTGACCCCAATTTTTTACTACTTCAATAAAAACTATATATAATTACTAGTCAAAATTGAGGAGTCTGCCAAGTATAGGTAGGGCGAAAAAAAAAATGGCAGCTGGTTCAAAACGTTGAAAAAAAATTTTCATTCGGAGCTCTATATCTTTAAAATTATCAACAATCAAGTCATAAACTAGCTTTAATTTTAGTGCTAATATACATCTATACGTCAGGTAATTCCTGAGATATGGATTTCTCAAAATAAATTCACTAACTACTAATCTTTCAGTGGATTTTTATGAAATGTAGCTTTCTAAAAAGTTATGTCTCGAGAACCATTGAACGTAAATAGCTCTATTTGGGCTAATATTTCAGCAAATTTACTCTGCTTTAAATGATGTTCACTTAGGTTTTCTAGTGTTACTGATAATTTTAAAGATATAGAGCTCGGAATGAAAAATCTTTTTTAACGTCTTGAAACTGCCGCCATTTTTTATCCCCCCCCCTACCTATACTTGCCAGACTCATCAATTTTAACTAGTAATTATACATAGTTTTCATGTAATCAATAATTGGGGTGAAATAACTGTATTTTTCTTCCGGGCTCTTGTACTATTATAAGTTATCGACCTCAAGATTTAGGTGCCCTATGGATCCAGGGGCTCATGAGATAAGGCTGGCAGTGAACGTCAAAAAGAAAAAGTACCAATAGTCGCTAAATTGCTTATTGTACAAACAACTACTCATTTCTATTTTTGGAACTTGAGGTTTATATCCTGGAGAAAGGTCAATCAGTTTCTAATTCAATTTATCAAGCAAACAGCGAACAATTGTAAATATAACGGCTCTAAATATATGGCGTCGTAAATCTTAAACATAAGACGGAGAAGAATCGTAAATATCACAGTTGATAACACACTGCATGGCTTGAGTTGTGTTTAACAAATATACTGGATAACTGAATCTACTTAAAGAGTGCAATATGGAATAAAATGTTTTTATATTCAATATTTAGTAAATCCAATACGAACTTTCTTTCTTTTTTTTTTGTTTACTAAATGATTTAACTGAATAACAATAATGATAGTTATAAATTTTAAGAAACGCATGAAAACATTTAAGGAAAGTTTTCCGGGTTATTGAATATTAATTATTAGCATATTAGTAAGCATATAAAAAACATCTTAAATGTATTTATTTTTATATACAGCATATATGATGTAATGAATAATTGTAGAAATATAATGTAGTAAAGTGTTCAGACTAACAAAAACCGATAGTAAAGCTACTACTAAAAATACATTGTTGTTTCTTACTTCTCTGCCAATTGTTTTCTCACCAGACTGTACTCTCGCCTTGCTTATTTAACTAATGTTTATGAGCAGTCTGGCCGTCTATGATCTTGAACGGTTAAAACTTCAGCATTCAAATGTTAGCCTCTTATTTTATTGTTTTAAATTATTTAAAGTATATCATTAATATTTTAAACAAATATAATATACACAAAGAAAATCTTTCGTTAAATATGTTTAGTCTGACGAATTATAAATACAGATTTCGTATCTACTTGTAAACATATTTAAGACCACTTTTCGCGATAAGAAAAATTATCTGGCTATCTTTGATAAATATCTATGTATACATAAAATACGTCATAGTATATATTGCTACTATTAAAGAAGAGTTTATATCGTTTAGCAAGGAAGTCTGCCTACAATTGATAAAAATTTGTCGATCTGTTAAAAAGAACAAAGGTTTAACGTTCTTGTTAGAGATAAGGCGCGGAGAATGGCATGTCGACGTGTTGGTTGCATGGCGTGCAGATTTATGGAACGCGGTCAGCCGTTATTTCTAACGACTTAAATTTCGATTTGAAGAAGGTACTCATTTATACTCAACCACGCAAACAAGTACACAAGGCTTAGCTAACCTGAAGGATAGAATCTAGAAACACTACCGAGATGCCTTATTTTATTTTTTGGTTTAACCACTTCTGAGGAAATGCCTGAGGAATGGAGGGAGTCTCTACTTATTCCTGTTCACAAAAAGGGACCGACGACGGATTGTAATAACTATCTAAGCATAATAACTATCATAATAGCATACTAACTATCTAGGCATATCACTCCTTCCTGTATGTTATAAAATATTTACGTTAATCGAGTCGAATCACGGAATACGATGAAGAAATTATCGGAGACTACCAATGTCGTTTAAGACGAAATCGTTCAACTATTGATCAATTTTTTCTTTACGTCCAATATAATAGAAAAAGTTGGAATATAACGGGGTAGTTCATCAGCTTTATGTAGATTTCCAAAAGGCTTACGATTCTATTGATCGACAGAAACTGTATAATATTCTGATTGAACAGGGTATACCACTTAGTTAATAAATCTCGTACGGGTGTGCAAGACTGAAACGTTCAATAAGGTAGGAATCGCTAATCGTTATTCTGAAAAATTCAAGGTCTGGTCGGGTTTAAAACAGGGCGATTCTTTATCACTTATCTTATTTAATCTAGCACCAGAATATGTCATTGAAAGTGTGATGAATACCGAAAAGGATTTAACTTTGGGTGGTAAAATACGGTGCTTGGGTATGCTGATGAGTTGGTATTATTGGGTGAGGACTAAGAAACTATAGAACTAAATACAACCGCGTTAATAAACTCCAAAAAGGAACTAGGTCTTTAAATAAATATGGATCAAACAAAATATAGGGTTAGTAGTTGAACGCGAGCAATTTCGGTGATATAGATATAGGAGGAAATACGTTTGAACAGGTAGATAGGTTTAAGCATTTAGGTTCTACGGTAACTAGAAAAAACGATTGATGAGGAAATAAAATCGAGGTTGAAGGCGGACAATGCTTATTATTTTTCAATTTCTAAACTGCTTAGGTCGCGCCTTCTATCCAAAAACTTAAACATTATAATTTACAAAACTATTCTTCCCACTGTTTTTTATGAATGGGAGAGGTGGCCTCTAACACTAAAGGATGAACAGATGAAAACCTTAAGGCGTTCGAAAATAAAGTATTACGTAAAATATTGGGACCGAAAAAGGATGAATTAACAGGAGAATTTAGAAGGCTAAGAAGTGCGGTCAACATGTTCAGGCCCGAAATGGAACCGGTATCGCTACAGTTTCGAGGTTGCTATGGTGACGCCCGCCTAAAATAAAAGAGCCTCACTTAGATGCCTCATACCAAAAATCTGTAGATACATGACCATACTCCTCCGTCATAATTTTTAAATCTACGCAATACGTAGAAAGTCTTTGGCGTTAGTCCAGTCCAACGACTTAATATACTTCTCCTCCCATTTCAACTGCTGCTTATAAGTGGTTATATTTATGATTATGAGGTTATAACCTCAAATATATTTTTACTGAGCATAGTGCAATCTATTTGAATTCTTCATTCCATTCATCCTTCTTTGGTCCAATCATGGCGCACAACATTTTTGAACATCTTACTTCAATATCCCATCCTTACTTAATTTGTGCTACTTGAGCAAAACTACTTGTGTGAATAATTCTATACTCTCCTTACTTTCATGACAGAAATCACAGAATGAGTAAATTAGAGGTAGAGAAATAAGGGGGATCACCTGCCTTTAGGCTTCCCTCAGATAGATGCGATACTACACTCGAATAATTCTGTAAATAGGTATATGAAGACTACAGGGAAAACTTTTACTTTTTCTTAATATTCAAGAGTCCAAAGATTATATTGAAATCGTCGAACACACACGTATCCAAAAATCTTTTCGAAACGGTTGTTACTAAAAAAAAAAGTGGTATCTCTTTTATTATTTGAGGGTATTGTCGATTTTCTAACCATCTCTAATATTCTCTATCTCTGCTATTTCCAATGAAATTGGATAATTTGTTTTACTGATTCTGATAATTCAGATTTAACGACGAATTCATTAATATTAAAAAAATATATACCTACAAGAATCGAGAAA
>NW_027109892.1:20310-63320 GCF_000696795.3 Halyomorpha halys
TATATTTATATTATATAAATAGATTTGATTTTTGTTGGGTTATACCAGCAATATATATACATATTTATAAATGGTGTGACCTTTATAGTCGATAAAAAAACTTGTTCTGTCCTTTTAAATCTTTAAAGGCCATCATATTCGTTTACGTTGAACAAACACCACTATATGATTTCATAGTAAAAAATATACTTTGTTTATTTCATATAGGTAAATAATTTGATTGTTTAAATTAAAATTGACAAACATCTTAAATATACTTATCACTGTTTATTTATTTATCCTACTTAATACTATGCTTGAACATTTAGTGTCTTGAGCTTTGTAGCACTATCGCTCAATAAAAATTTAATCGTATTACGTAAATGCTAATAACATTATTTTATTTAACCATGTTTGTTCCCAACAGTGATTTTTTTCTTACATCGCATATTTTAACATGAGTTCCTCTAAATTCTTATTGAATATCAAAACAATATTGTGTTTGCTATTGCTATGTGAACATAGAGCAGACAATTATTGTTTTTCGTTATATTTTATTACATTAAAAAAAAAAAAAAACCTATACAAGTAATAGATCCAGTAACACCACAAGGTTTTCAGTGACTTTCTGCTCCTCACATACTGTAGTTTAAGATTGTGTATTTTAAAATTCTATCTATCGGGTGTAGATTTATTGTTTCAAATCTTGTCAACTTTAGCAGTTTATTTTTGCAGCAGAAATAGTATATGTCTGGGTCATTACATAATTACTATGTATGTTATTAAAATATTTGAACTAAAGTTGAATTTAATAAAGATTATCCGACATTTCTAGGGATTTTTATTATAGCATATTATTTAATTTTTATAGTACCGTCTTCTTTGCCTTCATTCATTTTACTTCTTTTGATAATTAAAATAGATTAAATCGATGTTAATAGTCGATATATGTTCAAAATCCACTGTGTTTGCCTCTGGGGAACACAGAAGCGTCTTGATACCGACGTTTTTTTACCAAGGATTTGTAGTTATTCTAGATCTGCGGCAAGTGGCAAACATGTAGGTCCGTTTTGAGATAAAGAATCTGACTTTTACAGTCAATTTCTTATGGATAGGGTTTTTGATGTATTAAGCACGTCAAACAGATGGAGAATACAGGTTTAGTCGGAATATATATAAAAAAGAAAATTAAGGACAGGTATCATTTAAGCTCCTTTAACGGGAAAGCCTGTTGCCTGGAAGGCAGCGGTCGGTTCAGGTACTCGAATGACCTGTACCCTCGGCTGGGAACGCAGCTGCCGGGGGAGCTGTCCAGGTGGAGGGTTCTATCCCTCACAATAAATCTCTTCTCACTGCCACCATATTGGTTCCCATTGTTTTTTAAAAAATAATTTATTTATCTAGTTACTGATGATGACGAGAATAACATTTGTTAAATAAAATAAAAGAGAAAATAAGTTTACTTCAAAACAAATACAGCGATCAGAGGATTTTTTTTTGTTGAACTAATTTACACGTTTCAGCATCAGCTTGGTATAAAAAGCCATTTATGTATCTAAGGAAGCTACTTTCTTTTTTTACCTTAGATAGGCTAGAGTAATATATGGGATATTTATAAAAATGTATTATATTATATTGTATTTGCTATTTATAATAAATAAAAGGAGAATGAGAAAGAAAAATAAGGAAGATGGTAAAAGTAAAAAAAAGTCAGAAAATGGCAGGAATAGTGTCTGTTGTGTACTGACATTTTGATAGCATAATATCTTGAACAAATATTTTTCAAATTAGACTAATCAAAATATCTAGTTATGGTGGTAAAGGAAGAATAAGACAGAATTTTAAAATGCACTGTAACGTATTGTATCTGTTCGAGGTCTTACATAAATAAGTTTTATCTATTTTTATGTATAAGATAATATGAAATTAAAAACATTAAACTAGTATGAAACTCAGTGTTTTGTTAATATGTACAAAAAATAAAGGAAGAATGAAAGAAAAGATTTGTTTTTATAATGAATAAAAGAACAGGATCAAAAAATATTCAAATGAATATCTTTGATAAAAAAAAAAAAAGTTAAGTTTTAAATTTAAATGATTATTTTTCTGCAAATGATATGATTTCGTGATTTATATCGAATATAACTAAGAGCTCCATCATAATAATCGATTTAATGGTGTCAACAAAGGGTTCTTCATTTAGATCAGTTGATAACATTATTATAACCATCACAACTTGAACATCTATGGACCTTTTTACTTTTAGTAAGAGTTGAAGGATCATTCCAAATAGTGATACAAAATAGTCATTTGTTAGTATTTGACACTATGAATAAATATAAGTTACGTCTTTGCCGGGAAACATTGATTAAAAAAAAAGAAAAAAGAAAAGGTTAGAGAAATAACACACTCTGAATGTATAAACAAGACTGCCTTTATCGCACACAGGACCAAACTCCCCTCCCCCACCTTTTTACGAACATTCCTCGTAAACTTATACTGTAAAATTTAATAACATTTATAAAAAAAACTATTTACAAGAACCTATAGACAATAAACAATAGACGAACAGTCCTCATAAACTTACCTTGTGCAATCGAGTGATATAAAAAATAAAAAAGAAAGAAAAACTATTAACAACAAGAGTGAAACTAAAAAGCTTATGCCTCCGCTACACAAACAAAAATATAAAATATATATATACAATCTCATGATTAAAAGAATACGTGTAGAAGATAGTCGGGGGGGGGGGTAGGGGTTTGCGGTTAGTAAATAATCTCAAATAATCAAAAAATATTTATTTGTTCCGTTTCGACCTGAATTTCAGATCTTCATCAAGGCTAAAACATAGAGAAATAACAACCATCATTCAAAGAAACATAAAAAATTAAAGAAAATAATAAACAAACAAATTTGGAAATATACATAACAATGAATTAAATAGAAAATAGTGATTAATAACAATAGAAGTAGATCGTAGTAAAATGAACAAATAGATAATATATTTTCTAATTTGTTTGTTTATTTTTATTTAATACCAGATTGGCCTGGTGGGCCTTACATGGTTGATATAACTGTTAATTTTTTTTTAATAGTTAATTATAGAGGGGAGAAGGTATAGTCCCATGCAAAAAACACCCTTAACTAGATAAAACGTTATATTTTTTTTTAAAAAATACGATAAAAAGAATAATTTTTGATAAGAGGGAAAAGTAAATTTAATAACAACATTCGTTGACTTAATAAAACAAACAAATGCCCTCTAATGGTAAAAAGAAAAAAAAAACAAGTTAATTTGAAAATAGGACGAAGAGAAAATAAATAAAATAGAAGTTATGTCAATAATAGAATTGATAATTACAGAATTTATAATAGGATATTTTGCAGGAGCCTGGGCTTCAGTCTTCAGGGTGATGTTGGATTTCCCAAGTTGTAGGTAACTACTCCTTTAGCTGTCGGTAACTGGGAGTGGATTTATTGATGTAATCCTCCATTGACTCCATTTGCTATTCCCGATGCAATTGGTTATTTCTTACAAACCAAGGAGCATCCACTGTGATTCTGAGGATTTTATTTTGAAAAGATTGTAATGTTTTTCCTTTTCGTAAAGGATGGCGCTCCCAGGACTTACAGCCGTACATCAGCAGTGGCCTGAGAAGTTTTAAAAATAAGAACGGTAGTTTCTGGTTTTAATTTGGATTATCTATTTAGGATAGGATAAAGCATTGCTAACCAGTTTGTTCATTTTCTTTTCTTTTTTATGTTTCTCTAAATAATGGTTGCTACCTCTTTTTTGTTTTTTACCCCTGATGAAGACCTGAAACTCAGGTTGAAACGTCGGCACAAATAAATAGTTTTTGCTTGTTTGTGATTATTTGCTGACCGTACCCGGCGACCATCTCCACAAATTATTAAAAAAAGAATAGATTATGCTGGGATATTTCTGTGGACCATGGGATTTGATGGTACGATATCTCGAGGAAGTAAGAAAGTTCTTGGTTTATTTGTTGATATGGGAAAAACTCACCAGTTATAATTATTTGGTTGTTGTGTGAAACTAAACCAAGTCCATGGTGGCTGGTCAAATGCTACAGGAAATCCTGTCATCCACTCCCCTGATTTTCTCAGGTATCACTTACCTCAGGTTCTCTAGTCTGTGGTTTATTTAGTGGGTATTCTTTAAGATGAAGATAAAATATTGATGATGTTAAATTTGTTAGATAAGAGACCAGAAATTTGTAAATATAAAAAAAGAATATACATATAAGATATATAAATTAAAGAAGGAGGTGTAGACAGTTGACCGTAGATTAATAATGGGAGCGGTAAGCAAAAAGAACATAAATAAACAAAAAAATATTTAGCATTAATAAATGATACCATAAAATAAATAGTTGACATAAATAAATATTTAAAAGTGAGGTAATAAAAAAGCCTATAAATATAAATAAAAACGAAAAAAAATAAATAGATATACTCAGCCCTTTTTGAAGATGAGATTTAACAAATGTATATAAATACAGACCAATTAAACATACTGTAAATTTTTTAAATATTTAATTTTTTTTTTTTTAATTCTATTTTCATTCCAACTTCCTCTTCTCCATTTTATGATTACCAATCATTCTCTAGCTGCTCTCAGATTATCCTCTACAGGCTGCTCCTTTACAGACCAGAGCTACTAAAGTTTTCACAATCTGTGTGAAGTGCCAAATAAAAACAAAATGTCATACGTCCCACTGCTAAACAAAGCGGTGATATAGTGTTGTGTTTTGATTATTTCTGAACTTGAAATTGATAATATCCCATCTTTTTACTTTTGCCATTATTAACTGTTTAATAATGAGTCATTCCTCAGAATGATTTCCATAGCAGAATTTCTTTTTCTATCATTTTAATTGAAAGATAGTTGCAGCATGATAGCGAAAAAAATTTCGTTTCTAATGCGGTGATTGGGGGAGTGAAGGGAGAAGTTACCTATTGAACAAGATTTTATGTTATCGTTTTAATATGTTAATTTTTAGTTCAATAATCAAAATCATAGTTATCAATCACAGTAAATTGACGAATGCAGCCAGTGAGATTGGATTGGATAATTTTACGGAAGCTTCGGTACTAAGTAAAATCATTTGTACCGGAAACATTTGTATTTGCAGACATTTTCAACGAAGTTACGCCTACAATTGTATGAGTCAATGGGATTTTATTGTCTTGATTATCCCATAAATTAAGGGAGGGAAATGTTTGCTTCTGGTCACAATGCTGATTCTGCCTTTGTGAGTTTTCCTCCAGTTTCACTCTCAAGAGGCTCCAATCCTAATGGTTTGAAGAATTACCTTCAAAAACAATTCAATTGCTTTTAACCTTCAATCAGTCCCCAGGTGTGATTTTCTTCATTATGAGTTGGTATATTTCTTAACTTTCCTTTGATTAATTAGGGATAGAGTGAATATGCAACTGTGAAAATCTATAATAATCTGAGAAATATATATGTGAAAATATATTTGAATGTTTGTGTAAGAAAACATATCTAAATTATCTTCGTGATCGAACTTAGCGAGTCGAGGTGTAATACTTCAAAAATGATGTTTTGTTCGGTTAGATTCTGGTTATCATTGTTCTTATCGGCTTTTAACAGGAATACGCCCCAACCGACTGAACCAAGAAACATGAAGATTTGCACAGATATCGCTGATTTGCTTGAATAATGGCACATCTGAAAAAAAAAAGATTTTATTTAAAAATGGACATATTCTAAAGGTAGTCAGGAGGACTGTGGTTACTTCCTTTGCTGATGTCCTAAAGATTTTCTTTAAACTATTTAAGTTGTTACAAGTTACCTCCTATCTACAGTAAAGTATTATGGAATACCTCAAATACAAAATTAATAAAAAAAAAAAAAATTGTTAATCAATGTGACATTATTCAAGAAAAGCAGTAATGTCTATTTTGCAACGTTTTAGTAACCTTTGTATCATTTGCACTGAATCTTGGAAAAGATTTAGAAATAAAAAAAATGTCTTTTAAACACACTTTGACATATAAAAACCAAAAAAAAAATTATGAGACAATTGTAATAAAATTTTGCATACGTATTTGTTTTGCTCTATTTCAAATATTTTATGGTGATTTGACTTTTTGAAAAAGTTTCACAAACAAAAAATTCTGTAACTGTTGTCATGGCAGCTATGTATGTTGCTATTCTTATCTAAATCGTTAATATATTTAATTACGTTAGTATAGGTATTGTTTATTGCAATCTGTTTCCTAGATTCCATCTTAAATACTATGTCGGGCATATTTATTCTGTGATTAAAACCGTCTTTGACATACCTATACCTCAATCAATAAGGATCAATTCGACACCATTGGCCGGGGGTGAAGACAATTTCAAAACAATCAGTATTTGTTGATCTCCATTAAAAAAAAAAAGTGATATCCTTAAAAAAAAACTGTCTTAAAAATTCCCCGCAGAATGAAAAGGTCCGTTACACAAGTATTGATATGGGTGGTAGGCTCTGCACACCTGGTTAAGGGTATTTGCTGAATAGCAAAGAAGTCATTCTTGGCGCTTCGCGGGTCAGTTTAATAGAGAAAACGTTTAGCTAAGGAATGACAGCATAATAATTCTAACCAGATATTCGCATTCCTTGTAACTTTTTAACCTTCGGCTAAATATTAATAAAAGTCAGGTACTTCTCCAACTTCTAGCTTCCATTTTTCCTTAGTTGAGAGAAAAGCTCTCAGAGATGAATTCCTCTGGTTAGGATCGTAGACGGTTGCCATTCCTTAGCTGAATGTGTTCTCTACTCAACCGAATCTTTACTTTTCAGCAAATACTCTCAAACTGATGTAAGAGACAGTGTAATCTTTTTGATATTACTCATTTTTACCGCTGGTATTTTTTGTATTTTTAAAACAGAATTTTTATTATTACAAAATTATATTGAATAAATAATTATCTATTCGATAGTTGGCCTACATCCCTTTGAGTTTTTTTCCCTCAACTAAAGATAAGTAAATGAGGAGAAGATGGTTGGGGGTGCGGTCAATGAAACACAAATAAGTATGACTAACTTATTTTAATGTGCCGACGTTTCGGCTAGAGTTTCTAGCCTTCTTCAGGGCTGCTTGCTGAAAAGTTGAGCGCCTAATCTTAAAAAAAAAAAATAATAAACTAGTAATATATAATAATTATAGTTACTATTAGTAGAATCACATGAAAAGAGTTGATTTGCTTAGTGGCTGAATTAAATCTTAACCCTTGACACTTAAGAAAAAAATACCCTCCTAATATGGTGCCAATTTTCTACTAGTATAAAACGAAGGTACACAAATCCATGATAGAACAAAAAGAGGGTATAACTTTATACTCACGTAAAATTATGGAATTTTAATCTTAGTCTAAAACAATAAAAGATAATTACTTTTCAAGCATCCCTGACTGCAACATTTAAAACTTAAAGAATGACGACTGTTAGTAACACAAAAATGAAAAATACTTCTTCAGAAAGTAAATAACGGAAAACAAGATACTAGGGTACAAAAACGCTCCAAGGCAGGAAATTCAACATTTCTACTTATGCAATTATTATTACTACTTAGATTAAATACTGGAGTCGACTTCCTCGATCTCAAAAGGGAAAACAAATCTCCAACAGATTCTTATCAGTTTAGGTCGAGCCTATACTAACTTTCAGTATAAGTGAGTTTAGAAGTTCCCGTTGCTGAAGCCTATTTTGTACATCATCATCTAAAACATTCTTAAAAGGACCAAATGACTTTCTTAGAATATTTATGAAAATTGGCGCGTGATGGGGTTCAAATGATAAAAATCTTAAAAAACAATATGATTAAAACGTGATAATTTTTTTTTTATGGACTAAAAAAATTAATATGAAATAATCTGAATTTTTTTTTTATAAATTAAAGAATTAATATATAATTCTATAACATATAAACTGAAAATAATAATGTTAAAAAATAATCGATTTACCGAAGAAGGTTATATTTTAAATAAATTAAGATGTAATGCAATAGGTATTTATATAACGTATACGTATATCTTTCTTCCGATTTGGGTTTAATTATTGCGCATCTTTTTCACTGTAGAATATTCAGCGAAAAATAATTATTAGCAAAAAATTAAGTTTATAAAATTTAAACGTAAAATAGTTTTAATTATCATTAGAATGAAAGTTGGAAAATTATGTTGATGAAATTTTAAGTAGAAAAGTTATTAGTTTTAAGAAAGATCGATTCCGAGTAAAGGAGAGGGGCCAAGTTATTGTTGCCCATTGGTTGAAATAAGCCCACCAGCGCTACCTACAGTTACTATCACAAGTTGTCACAGAATGGCAGAGGGAGCTTGTCCGTTTAGTTCTTTTCGCTAATTTGGTTGTTATCGTCAGTGTTGAATTCGCTATCTGTTTTAAATATTTATTTTCCAGTATCTTTATGTTTTAGGATAACTTTTAGTGTTTTTATCTAGTGATAACTAGTGTCTTAAGGTGGATTAGTTGTTGAGATTTAGTGCTATTCGTTCTTCGTCCGGGTTCATAACCGGGCTAGTATTAAATTTAATATATAATGCAAGGACAGCAGGTTCAGTCTGCACAACACCAAATCGCTGGAGGAAATGTCATACTTAAAATGAACGATATCCAGCAATTGTCTGGTGGTGGTAAGAACATGCGTTTCAATTTGATTTGCGTATTGTTTTGATATCCATATATTCCTAAAAATTAACGTGTTTTTTGTTCTGTAAATTTTAGTAATTCGGTGTTTGGCAATTAGCGCTTTATTTTTCGCATGTAATGTTTTATACTTCTGAATGACTGACTAGCTTAGCATGCTGAACTGGTTTAATGGCTTCGAATTTTCTTTATATCTTTCACTCTATCGAAATTGGTGATTTATTTGTGAATGATTCAGTTATATTTTAATTTATTATTACCTCTTCATTTGTATTTTCTACTTTGTTATGTTATTCACATTTTGTACTTTTAATGTCACTTATTACATTTTATTTTCTTATTAGCTTGTTATCTGTAAAGTAATACATTGCCTTTAATAATTATGACATTTAATTATATTGGTTTGTTGGAGTAATTGTTAGATTTTTTCACAATAGATTTTTGACTGTGTAATAGAAAGTAATAAGGGGATTAGTTATTTATTTAGTATGGTTGATATATATTTATTTCAAACAAAGTACATAATTCTTAACCTATTTATATTGGAAGTTTCCATTTCTTTTT
This sequence comes from Halyomorpha halys, assembly GCF_000696795.3. Classification (NCBI taxonomy): domain Eukaryota; kingdom Metazoa; phylum Arthropoda; class Insecta; order Hemiptera; family Pentatomidae; genus Halyomorpha; species Halyomorpha halys. The sequence goes on from NW_027109892.1 coordinate 29,550, forward strand.
GTGATGGTCAATAAACGAATTGTTTTATTTTTTGTTTCGTTAGTTTTCTGATTTATTTTGTATTAAAACAGGTGATGCCACAATTTATGTGGTTGGTGCGGCACATGATGTTCTTCCTCAAACTCCTAAATTGAGTAAGTGTATTTAAGAACTGCATTTCTTTTAAATTTTAATAGAAATGCACTTATAAAGGTTTAGGTGCATCTTAGTATTGATATATATTTAAGTTTTTTTTAGTAAAGTAATATATGTAATAAATTGATTACTTTTAATATAACTATATCACATTTAAAAGAGAGTAGCTAATCTTGCATTTAATTATGAAAATAGACTTTATTCAAGCTTTTTCAATTGCTTTTGAGTTATTTAAAATTATTAATTAACATACTAATATGTGTTCATAAAATAATGGCTAATAATAATAGTTTAGATTATTTGTTTTGGTGTTATATTAAATGGTGTGGCTTCTCTAATGGACTAACTTAAAGTTTTGGAAGTTGAAATATATTCTTTATTATATTTTTGAAGCTTGTTATCAGATAGCTTTTACTTTTGAGTTCTGATAAGTTTTTCTTGTTGTTTATTCCCATTTCCCATAATAATATTTAATTTTTAAATCTGCTCTACATTTTTAAATGTTATGGTTATTAAAAATTTATTTTATTCTTTAAAAAAAATAAATCTTAGCCTTAAAGTTGAATTGAAAGATGAGGTTACACTAATTTTTAAGGTTATATTTATATGCTTAGTATACTCCCCATATAATGTAATTTTAAATTCAGTATTGCACGAATGTATCCATTTTCATGATTTAAGTGCACCATTTTTTTTTAAATAATTATTTTTGAAAGCATGACCCATTTTAGAGTTAAATATTTTTAAAATAGTTTTTATAAGATATAGTTTGTTAAAAATAATTGATTTTTTTATCAAACTTGTTAAGTTTATGATCAAACTGCAAGTAGGATTGTATTTGAAATTTTAAAATTGATTTATTGGCTGAATCAGCCTAAAATTTGGTTGTTATCAGGTAAAAAGTTAGTTGAAGTGATGTACTCAGTATATTGTCCTACTGGCTATTCTTTGAAGATGTAAATTTATGAATAAAGTTTTTGAGCTTATATTATTGCTGAATTTCATAAAGCTATCTTATTCCCTTATATATATTTTTAAACATTGATTAATTTTTCTTGTTATAAATCACTTTTTAATCCGTGAAAATGGTAAATTCATTTTTAACAGCATTGATATCAGGATAATTTATCTGCTGAAAACACTCTTTACAAAAATGATTCAATGCCAAAACATTTACTAATTATTTAGCTTGTATTAATTTGAGTATTGGTAACTTTTTTAAAAAGTCAAATTGTTAATCTTGGTATAGTAATTAGTGAATCAATCCTATATTGTTTGAGAGTTCGTTGTTAAATGGCTATTTGGTTGCAGGTTTACTTGAGCTCGCTCATAGAGAATATCAGGCAGGAGACTATGAAAATGCTGAAAGGCATTGCATGCAGCTATGGCGGCAGGAAACCAACAACACAGGCGTGCTACTGCTTCTTTCATCCATTCATTTCCAATGTCGCCGATTGGATAAGTAAGCTTCTTATTTGAAACACTAATAGACTAGAAGAGTGAGGTGTAGATAGTTGACCGTAGATCAATGATTGAAGAAGTTTGTCGGGAGGTGCGGTCACCAAAGAACAACATAAATAAACAAAACCATATTCATTTATTTTATGCCCACATTTCGACCTGAGTTTCAGGTCTTCATCAGGGCTATAGAACAAAAAGAGATAACAAAAACATTTAGAGAAACATAAAATTGAAAAGGAATAGTATACAAACAAATTTGGAATTATACAAAATATTGAATTGAATCATAAATGATAAAAAATTGATAACAACAGACAAATTGGTTTTTATTGATAAGGAACCATATAGGGTATCTTTATCTATATAGTAGGCAGAAATTGACTACTATTAAAAATGTCAGTATATTTTAAGAGTTTTAGTTTTTTTTTATTGCTTTAGTTAGCTGACGGTAGTATACTTCTCGAAAACATAATATTAGCTATTCTGTTGTTATACTGATTCATTAAAGTTTATGAAGTTAGATTATTTCCTCGCAATCTATGTTGATAAATATCTAACTTAGTGGTTCCCAAACTGGGTACCACGGCATCATGGGGTTCCACAAGTGAATGCTACTTAGTGAAAATGCAAAATAAGAAACAAAAAATTAAAATTGCAATTGTATAGTGTATTCTAACATTTACTTTGTACTGTTTCCTTTTCTTTTCTTACATATTCAAATACTTAATGTCAACTACTTGATGTGCCAATAATTTTTTTAACCCATGAAGAGTGCATGCCAAAAAAAATTTGGGAACTGCTTATCTAACTGCACAATTAATTAATTAATATTAATAAGAGTTGAAAAAGAGTTAATGAAAGTCACAGATAAAAATAGAAATGACATTTTAATATCTTTGTTATCAGTGTAAACGTCCTATTGATTAATAATTTCAAGTTTTGGTTTCTTGTGGATTAAAAGTATTAATGTATTCATTGTTTTATTGAAATAATTTTTTAATAGATAATTTGATATGTAGTATAAATTTAAATTGAATGTAATACTAAATCTCAATTGGTGTAACATCATTTTATTATTTTTACCTATGAAGGAAGCCTTTCTGCTTGAGGTTTTCTCTCATAGCTTAAAATGTTTTGATTCCTACTCAAAACCTTTGTTTTTCTTTAAAAAGTGAACTTTAAGCTCTTTTCCAGCTAGATATATGAAATTACAGAAGAAGTTTATCATTTTTAAAGATAGTGCACTTTAAGGCAGAATAGGGACCTTTCTAACATGTATTTGTTGAATGATGGAATTTAGAATTTCTGTCTATACCAGAGATCTTCTTGAATCAGTTTAGCTTTTGCTGTTTAACTTATTAACTTACAATGGCTTTTGTTGTAACTTATAGTGTGGCAAACACTGTAAGATATATGATCCAGGGACGCTGAATTAAAAATGGAGTTGAAAATCCTCCTTTCTTGGAAAACATTTCTACCATTCCTTCTCTGTGAAAAGAGATGGGAAGCGTGTGTACCAGTTCCTTTCTTTAGCTGATACATGAGAAACCTCCCTGCTGAGTTTCACAGATGTCAAACAACACTTAGTCTGTTTAAGAAAAAAAATTTGGCCTACACCAACTACCAAAGTTCTAATTTACTCACATAAGAATATTTCAGTCGGTTGAGAGACGCTTTGTTGGTGTAAAAATTCCATAGCATATTGTTTCCAGAGTAGTAAGATAGGACTAATACAATGACCACTAGAAATGAGGGGAAAGGAGTTCTAAAGTTGTACGAGAAGTGCCATCATGACATATTACCGATGTCGAAATAGCAGAAATTTTCTCTGCCTCAAAAATCACAATATAACATTTGTCACTCATGTTCAGAAAATCTAGCTGTGGTCAGAACATAATTCTATATTACATAAAATTGTATTGCATATTACTGTTTAGCTTGTTTTCATTGTTTTTGAACAGATTTTTTAAAAATTTAATTTTACAAAACTTGTTTCTGGCACATCTAGTTACTTTATCCCAAAACTACAATAGTTTTATTCAATTATTATTCCTGTATGATACATTTACGAATGTTTATTATTTTTCAACTAATTTTGTCTAGTTTATTCTAGTTCATGTTCATTACTTGTTTTCTTTCACTTTGACTATTAATTGAGGGTAAAGGATATGTTGTCTTTAATTTACTTATACACTTTAAAAATATTTTGTCTTGTGTATGACAATTTTAATAGGGTTTTTAAATTTTTTTCTTCTTGATCTATCACATTCTTTTTTTCAATTAAATGATATTGTATATATCATTTTAGATTTATAATTTATGCAGAAAATAACATGAGCTAATTGGCAAATTATGTTAATTTTTTGTTCTCACAAACATGCCAAAAATAGAAAGTGGTGCCTCTCAGATGCTCCACTAACTTTGTCACTAACTGGAGCTTTTGAATCAAATATATGTTCCAAAAGATAACAAATAATATACAGCCTTTGTTGAGTACTGATATACTAAAAACAGTTCATCTAGGGATATAAAAAATTTATTTATTTTTTTACCTATTCACTCTTTCAAACTAGTATTCTTTGCTTTTTGTTCTACTATGTTATAAATTTACAAGTCAGTGTATCTGAATATTTAAATATATTATGATAGCTATCCTAATTAAATATATTTAGTATAGTCTTTTTTCTTTAATACCTACATCATTACACTTACATAATACTTTATAAAACATTACTTTTATTACTGAAACAAATGTTTATATGGAACAAACATTTATACACATCGTTATCTATACATTTGAAAGAAATTTCATTCTCACCAAAGAACTCTTGATTATTAGGAAGCCTCATTTAGGTTTTAAAATTCGATTGAGATTAGCTGTTATCTATCAGCACAGCACAACACTGCTGGTAGTTAATAGTTTTGATATCAAGCAATTAGTGTTGAGATATTAGTTTCTACTGTTATCTTAATTGATCTGATCTAAGAAGAAAAACTAGTACGGTGTTTTTATCGAAACAATGCTTATTACTTTTCTTATCACCTAGGCAATAGGAGATTATTGTCATCAGGTCAATTTTTTTATATAGAGTTTTGAATGGGTCAGTCTATTTTAGTGCCCCCTGAGTCTAAAAAAGAAGAAGCATTTTTCACCATTGGTATTTCTATATGCAAGTGCCCCTTTATTAATCATCTCTCAAATGGATGGGCCGATTTTCTCTTTTCCTTTTTATTTTATAGGATTTGCCCCCTAATGCCTGTGTACCAAATTTGACACATTACACCTATTATTTAGATTTTAATATATAACATAAATATTCAAGAAAAAGTAGAGAATAAATTCATGAAGAAAAGAAACATCATGCGCACAAACTAAAAAGTATATGTTTTATGTTTAATACAGTATTCAAAATGAAACCACTTAAACTGAAAGAATCAGTAATTGTTAAAGAATACAAAAAAGCAATTGAAGTAAATGCTGTTACCTACTACCAAGTGGGAAAGTGAACAATTGGAGCTGGGAATTATACTATTGCTATGTATCGAGGAATTAGGCATGATTTCAACAATATGTCGTTTATTAAGGTTTTTTGCTATCTGTCCCCGATACCTGGTTAGGGTAGGAGTCTCTTACTGCATCCCCGGATATGAAAACATCTGTATTAAGTTCGTCACATTACCAGAGGGCCCTGAGAAAATTAGATTGGCTAACCTTTAAATGTTCTAACAAAAATGATAGTTTAGGACGAGGGACCAGAATCAAATTAACCAGGTGCAGGCCCTTCCTGGACAAGTCAAACTTTTTGTTACACATACTCGGCCCTGAGGAGGGGGACGCCTGCCTCAGGCGTCTTCGGACATCGATAACCAATCAGAGAAGAGATTTGAAAATAAGGTAACGCCCCAAAAGGGAAGTGGGAGAAAAATACAGAGGAAATCAACAAGAGAAGAACAGAGACACTCAACAGGAAGGCTTAGACGGGGCAGGACCACAGCCAGGAGGCAGACTGAGAGGATGCACTTCGACGAGACGAAGGCCACGAGACCTGGGCATCCCTGATGAAACAGAAGACACCTATGGCACTACTTCCCACGGCATCAGCAGCTATAAATATAAATTAACTAATAAGTAATCATGTAATAATCTATATTTTATGGCAACCTTTATCTGAATCATTTGAATCATTTTAATCTTAATAACTTGTAAATAAATACTTAGTTTCTTTATGTAGTTTATATACTATTATATAACCCAATATATCACTCTTTATTATACTATATAATTAATGGTAAGAACAGTTTATAAATATAAAGGTAATTAATTGGCAAACTGGTAAACACACAAACAGCCTTTGGAAAGGAATCCAATTATAATAATAGTTTTTTAGGACTCAATTTTTAATCAATTAATTAACTTATTTTGGATAATTGCCTTCAGCGATTATCCTGGCATCCCAAGTAAATCTGCTACTAGTACATAGCACTATGGCAATATAATAGTAGTTGCAGAAGCGAGATGTGGAATAATCAGGATTGGTAATATAATGAAAAGGACAGCCTAATGGACTGAAGATGTAAAAGAAGAAATAAAAAACCATGGTAGAGACTATTTCAAAACCAGCACCTTGATCCAAACTATCACCTTTTTAAAGAGCATATCAGCAAAACAAAAGAAAGAAGTTGTTACACAAGTTAATGGAGACTGCAGCTAATAGGAGCAGGCAGAACAGAACCATCTGTTACAACTAAGTTGGAGAAAAAAAGATTTTATTAGTGAATATAAAATTGAACAAGTAATAAAAATTGGGCTGTCTGTTAGCTCATTGGTTAGGCACAGGTCTATCAACCTGAGATCTGCAGGTGGTGCTGGTTCGAATCCGGCCTGGGAATTGACTTTTTTCATTGAGCAATAGTCCCACAAAATGAAAAACTTGACTCCTCACCATGATTAGAATTGGCTGGAAACCTGTAGATGACCCCCGTATGTCAAAAAGCTGTATAGAACTCCAATGGGAGTCTTGGCTGATGGAAGGGAAAAAAAAGAAGTTATATCAGGGCTCAAATTACGTAAAACTGTAGGCATGATGGTATCATGTCAGGCTGATGAAATACATAGGAGCTACAGGACAAAAGTTAACTCTAGCACCTATAGATTCGGATGTCTCTGTTATAATATCTAAATTTAAGAAAAGAGACGAGAGGGAAAGTTAAATTTATAGAGGATATCCCATATTAGTGTCCCTAGTAAAATTTATTCCAAAATCTCAGAAATGCAGTCAATCCTGGAAGAAAAGATTTTAAAGAAATAGAAGCACCCAGGACCTTATCTTCACATTGAGATATATACCTAAGAAGCTCATTGAAAAAGATAAGGAAATCTGCACCTATTATGTCGATCTTACAGAAGCCTTTTTTAGGATCAGATAAACAGTCCTCATGAAGAAAAAGGTCAATCTGGTACTTAAAAAAGGAATCCTGAGTTTTAACAAGAAGGGAGGAAGTCTCATGAGATCAACAAGATCACGACAATTTCAAACCATCTAATCATCAAGGCATCAGGCAGGAAGACAGTCTTAGTCCATTACTTTTCCTTATAACTGGATAAGGCCATAGACAGAGCTAAGTCAAAGGTGACACCATACTTGGTATAGTTAAGGATACAGCTCTGCGTGGAGTCGAACCCTCACGCGGGAGAGACTGGTCACTACCCAACGACTGGCTCTGCTGAGGGTCACGAAGGCGTATTGGACGGTGTCGCATGAGGTGGTGCAGGTGCTAGCCGGAGCAATGCCCCTGGACCTCATCCTCAAGGAGCATGCTACGAAGTATGATGTGAAGAGGCAGGGGCTGGGAGTGCTACAGGCGGGACTCCAGGAGAGGATCGGCGAGACCCTGAACCTTTGGAAGAAGTTCCTGCGGGAGGAGTCGATTGAGGAGTGGAATGGACAGTGGCGGATAAGCGAAAAGGGTGCGACGCTGAGGAAATTCTTCCCCACCGTCCACTCAAGATTGAGAGCAGGTTGGGTCATCCCAGACTATTGGGTCTCACCGATCCTGACAGGACACGGAGGATTCCGGGGAAAGCTGGAAAGCTTCGGAAAGAACATCGACCCCGGGTGCCCGACGTGTGGGGTCCCTGAAACAGCAGACCACGTGGTATTGGACTGCACCGTGATGGAAGAACACCGTGCCAGGTTGTCAAGAAAAAGCGGGATCTTCGCCCTCGCCGAGTCGGACTTCCCTCTGCTGATGGAGGAGGATAACTACCCGTACTTCAGGGAATTCATCTACGGGTGGAGGGAAGTAGTCGGGCCAACGCACTTTACATTGGGAAGGGCTCGGCCGCCCGGGGTCGGCGAGCCACCAATGGAAGATGAAGATCAAGATGACAGCGAAGAAGCAGTTTGAGACCAGGAGGGCTGGACTAGGCTGCGCACTGGAGGTGACAACCGGACGGATGCGGACCAGGCGTGTTGGACGTACCGGATGGATGCTGGTGGATAAGGTGTAGCCCCATCCTAAGGCACTCAACCGAGTGCTGGGCTGCACCATGTTTTTACAATAATATTGTCCCCAAAAATTAAATGGTTCCACCATTAATTTTGTATACATAAATGAAAATAAAATTAAAAAAAAAAAAAGAGATGTTTATTGGCAGCAGTGACATGCGCAATCCTAACGCACTACCCAACTGTTGCCGAACCCCGTATGGCAGCAATGCCAGGAAGGGGGAACAAAAAAAAAAAATAAAAGTTAAGGATACAGAAACCTAAGGCCAACCCACCTTAATACCTCCTGCCTTTGCTGATGTCTTAAGTCAAATTTCCTAACAACTGCAGGAACCTCCAATTCAATAATTCAATGTAGGTATTTTAAAAAAGATTTAGAAACTATCAATATGACTATAAATGTAACAAAGATCATGCAAATAGGAGGATCAACTAACTAGATCAACTAAGACTGCTCAATATAATGTTAGAACAAGTCAGGTATTGTATATACCTGGGACTTACTGGAATGAATATGCCCAGTTGAGAAAAAAACAAATAATAATGATGGATTCTTATAATAATTTAATTCTAAAACGTTTTTGTTCTTTTGCTTTGTTTGATTTTCCGCACTGTTAGCTCACAAATTGTCTAGAACTGTAAACAAACTGGATTTTTTTTTTTCAACAGGTAGATTTATATGTATATAAATAATTTGTGTCCACTCTTTTATATAGTTAATTTATAATTGAGGTCTCTACTTTTTCTTGTTAATCTGCCTAATAACAGATTTTTAATTTGATTAAAATGCATAATAATATATTTTAAAGTTATAATTATAGATTGTTGTTATTCAATATATACTAAATTATAATACGTATTACATAAGAATGAAATTAATTTTCAATTAATTGTTAACAGATCAGCTCACTTCAGTTCCCTTGCTATCAAGCAGAATCCACTCCTTGCTGAGGCATACTCCAACCTTGGAAATGTATTCAAGGAACGGGGGCAACTCCAAGAGGCCCTAGACAACTATAGGCATGCAGTTAGATTAAAACCAGATTTTATAGATGGCTATATCAACCTAGCTGCTGCTTTAGTTGCTGCGGGTGATATGGAGCAAGCTGTACAAGCCTATGTCACAGCATTACAGTACAATCCAGTAAGTACTTGTGTTTGATTTGTGTTTTTTCACTCCTTTTTCTTGTTTACAATATTGATAATTAGTCTATACGTGGTAATTTTGAGGCAAGAGCTTTATGAAAACATTAAAGGTATTAATAATAACAATTAGCTATTTGGCTCGTATAAATAATTTGCATGATGTATTAGTTAGTCTTTGAATGGTACTGTAAATATTTATCAGTAAAATAAATCTTATTTTAAAAATTTTAACAAATATCAGTGTCATTGTATAAAGTTGTCAACATTATCATGTTAAACTTCGTTCATTACATAACAGGCAAAAAGTTGATATTGGCTTTGCTAATTGTGAGTTGAAGAAAAACCCTTGCTTATTTAACTTTTTTGAAAAAAATATTGGAAGTAAATCGTTTACTTTCTGACCATAGACACGAGTGTATTTTAACACAAATAAAATAACAGTTGTGATGTGAAATATTGATCTAATTAATCAAGTCCCATATGCTGTATTTTGTTAACAGTGGTGGATAGTAAAATTGTTTATTCTGTAAAAATGGAATTCTGTAGGGACGAGGATTGGATAAGGAAAAATCTGCCAAAAGCCGCTGTTTCAATATGGCAATGTGCCATTATCTATTATTCAGTTGTTTAGAGGTGAAGATAGAGTAGTTTCATTTTGTTCACTGTACATTTCATCTAAATTTTCACATACATTTTTTGCTTGATGAACAGTAGTTGCCATTTTCTTGATGTGGACTCAAACAAACATCTCTATTTTTAAAAAGTTGAATCTAAGTACAAATTACTAAATTTAATCTTTCTTTTGTCTTGAACATAGTGTAAACTGCTTATGCCCTGCAATAAAATATTAAATGATTACTTTATGGCTATGTAATGCAGAACAACATGATGTTCCTGCAGAAAATGCAACAATTTAACTATCAGATGTGTTCTTATGTATGTGGGCTGGAGTTGGACTGTTATTGCATTTGAATATTTCTTTCTTCAGAGGTGGATCTATACAAGTAGGACAAAAAAAATCTAAAGATCTCAGTAAGTTATAAATAAAAAGAATAAATAATAAAAAATTTGAGATCATAAAAAATTGATCAAAAAAGTCCATTTGCATCTTCTTAACTCTTTTTGAGTACTCTGCAGTTTATCATAGTTTTACTTCAGTAAAAGTTATTTAATTTAAATTTATAATTTTGATGTTTTTAAATCTTATTCTGTTTATTTATTTTGTTATGTTTGTTTTCAGGACTTGTACTGTGTTCGCAGTGATTTGGGTAACCTGTTGAAAGCTCTAGCCAGACTTGAGGAAGCCAAGGTATTAGAACTCCTAGATTCCTTTATTTTTGTTTACCTCCCAAGCTGTTTGGTTCAGCAATATGATGCTCGTTGCCATCTTTGGTTTGATGAATGGTATTTAAAAATGTGTATTTATTAAGACATCTGCTTCTTTTCATTGCCTGCGCATGTACTTCAAAACTGTTTCATTTGAGAAAGAAAGCAATTTTTTGATGTTAGAGTTATCTGTGAAGTAACTAGCTGCTACTTCATGTAATTAGTTTATATTTCTTATAGATGTAAGCTTTTATTAAAGCAAGGACTTTTTTGAAGTACATTTTTATTTAAAATAAGGTAAATTTTTGAGAGTTTCAGGATGTAGTAGAATAAGGAACTCCATTCCTTATTGGTGTAGTGTTATTTCCACAGAGGAGATTCTGCATTTGAACCAGTAACACTAATGAATTTGTTACACCTTCAAATCAGAAAGATGCCAGTCATGTTTTAATAAGCGGTTTATTGTAGCCTTGAATTTGATCTTAGAGCTAGCTGCATGCGTTTTAAGAGGACACTTAGTTCTTATATCAAACATTTTTAGTTATAATTAGAAAAATATCGAGTAATGTAATACCTCTCTTGATGCACAAATGTATCAATAGAGTGTAATTTTTTACGTTTATTATTTTTCAATGATTGATTAATGATTAGCTATAATTAAGTGTTCTCGCCCTGCTCGCGATACCTTATCCTTTCTTTTTGTCTGTCATAAATCCTAAATGCAACTTATTAAATTATTATAATATTATCAAACATTAATACCTGAAAAGGTATGCATAGTAAAAGAAATTACATTAAAAATAATGAAGCAAAGGAGTAGTGATAGACAAAAGTATATCCTTCTTATTTATAAAAAGAAGCATTTGTCAATTAATAAGTATAAATTTATAATTTTTCTATGAATGTTTTATTTGTTTGGAACGAGCATTCTTCCCATCCTTATCCTGTTTTTACCCTTTATCAGATTTTCATCCTACTGTTTTGATTAGCCGTTTTATCTCTAGGTTACTTCTAAAAATGTTCTTCATTGATTTCTGTTTTATCCTAGATGCTTCGTTTTGTTAACAATTACAGAATTGTTTAATTCAAATAGTATTTTTTTTTCTAAAGTCAATTCTTATGAGAAATTTTATTGTATGTTTGGTTAAAGTTAATAAACTTCATGATAATAAGCAAATATTAGATAAGTTCAGTCTATTTCATAAAAGTCTGTTTCTATTTAATCATTTAGTTGTTATTTCTTATGGAAAACTTTATATTCATATTTAATTCCAATCAGCCTAATTAATAAAGTGAGCTTTTCAAATAATAGTTATTAATATATAGCTAATTTTCAACATCAACATCTACTAATTCTATTTCTGATTGTTGTTGACTTTAGACAATGGGGATTCATCTACCTCAGATTAATAGTTTTTCTTATTGTTTTGCCCTCAACTCTCAAAGGTAGGTTGAAGAAGAGATGTCGATCTTGTGCTACATGACTTCTATGGGCAAATCGCAGTGTGTGTAGATCTTGTTGTAAGGAGAAACTCATTCTTAAGGTAAAGTACGCATACGGCCAGTCTCTTACAATTAATACAAAAACAAAACAAAAAAAAACTCAGTTATGAAGTTTATTTGTCAATATTATTCCATTATAAGGGCTAGAAAAAATTATTTTAAAAAAGTTGATTATAAGAGAATGAGACTGGCCTAAATTTTATTGTACCTTAAAGAATACAATATCATGTACTTTGTAGAGCTCGACCTACCTGCTGGCTAGATTAGGGACTGCTCGCGCTGCTCGCTTCCCAACCCATGTCCTGACACCTTTGTAGTCTGCAGCATTAGAAACTCCTTTATTCTAATGCTTGCAGCTCATTGCTCGCGTCTCGGAGTCACACATTTTAATTGAATGTTAAATCTTGAGGTCTAACTCATAAAAAAGTGTGTGGTTTCGAGGTTTTTTCTGTTTTTGTTTTATTAATTTTCTTGTTTATTTTCTTTTTCTTTTCCCCTTATTTAGTTAGGGTATATGCTCGCTAGAGCCAGTATGGAAGGTTGGGCTGGTCCGATTCCTCTTTTATCTAAGTTTTTACATGGTAATTAATTTGGTTTTTCTCTTTTCCCTGTCCCTTCACTTTCACCTATCCCTGAAACCTAATCCACTTTAGGCATGCTATTTAAAAGCAATAGAAACTCGACCCGACTTCGCTGTTGCTTGGAGCAACCTGGGATGTGTTTTTAACGCTCAGGGTGAGATCTGGCTTGCTATTCACCACTTTGAGAAAGCTGTTGCGCTCGACCCGAACTTCCTTGATGCCTACATCAATCTTGGGAACGTCCTAAAAGAAGCCAGGATTTTTGACAGGTATGTTTAGTATAATTTTTTTTTTGTACATTTATTATAAAATATATTATAAATGAACTTGAAAGATTTAGGAAATCTAATCAAATATAATTTTAATCCATAAATTATTTGCAATAAATCTTAATTTTTTTTAATTAACTTTAAATTACTGTTTAATTTATTTTAATGAAGATAAATAATATGAAATACAAGGTTATTACTGTAAAATCCTTGTTAACCGGCTACTTTAATATTAAAAAAAAATTATGACACACAGTTCACTTCAAAAGGTGATGGAAGTTGTTTACTATTATTATTAGAATACTGCAAAGCTGAATTTGAGGAATTGGAATGGAACATTAAATTCTACAAGTTTGTTTTATTGTTGATTAATGAAACTGGACTAAATTTTATCTAAACGCCAAATTAAACCTTTTTAGCAATACAGTTGTTAACATAATTTTTCTTTTTAAAATTTTGTCACATTCAGAAAGTAAATGCATCCAAAAATAACTTTACTGTCGTTAATTTTTACTTATGGCTCACAACTTGGTTCCTGAAAATGTATTCAAATATTGAATTTTCAAAAATAGAGGGATATAAAAAATGTGGCAAAAAAAAAAAAGGTTCTAAAATGTTTGTTTGGCAGTTGTACACACATTTAATGAAGTAGTCTAGATGCCCTTTGGAATAAATACCTCTGGAGCAATAAATTTTGACAAATGAGGTGTAAAAAAAGGGGTGGATTTCATGTAGAAGTGGCAAATTAATTTTATTCTTAAATTTTTATTATAAAAATAAAAGTCATTAAAAAATTCAGAAGTTTCCAACTTCCAACATCCAAAATTCCAACAGTATTAAGTTGAAGGTTTGAGACAGTACAAACTGGGTTTTGAAATTTGATGTGAACTTCAATACCTGATCACATTCCAATGAAATGTATAGCAAGTCTCTGTGCTTTAAGGCCCAAAACTTAACTGTTTTTGAAATAGCACAGAAATTAGGCACATGTCAAACCTAATTCTAATGTTAGCTTCCTTAGTGTCATGGATCCCATGATACTACCTATGTTTTGTTCTCTTCCATACCTAACCCTAAAACAGTGCTTAATATGAATATTGCTCACTGAAAATGGTATTAGACAAAGCCTACTCTTTTGCATTAACCCAGTTGTGTTCCGCACATGCTTGAGTACTCTCTGGGCAATGCTGGGTTTAAATAATCTTAAATGAGCTAACATTTGACTGCCAAACCTAGTATATTTTTCCGGTGGTACTTGGTAATGCCTGATTGAATGAACTGTTATTTACTTCATTGAGTAACTTACGACGGTGTAATCATCAATAAATATTGTGAAAATTAAGTTGTACAGATTCCCATGATAATTTTACCAAAATAGCCGAAATAGGGTAAACAAACTGTTAAGGTAACTAATATAATCTCTGTGTGTGTAGATATGTCATCATTTACAGGATAGCTTATTTGATTTTTCAAATTTGACAGCTCAGATTATTTAATTAGATGCTGTGAAGGTTTTGAAACAAGTCAAACTTAAGATACTGTAAATAACTATATCAAATGTGTTTTTACTATTTTTTAACCTTCTATCTGGTCATTTCTGACATATGGGGATAATCTGATTGGTAGCAAACCTGTTCTAACCAGAGCAGGTGAGTAATCATTCTATGGGGCTGCCACAAAATAAAAGTCGACCTGCCCAGGCCGTAATCGAACCAACGCTGCTGGCAAATTTAAGGTTGCTAAGTTGAGGTCTCTGCTCACTTTACTGAGTGACTGTTTAGTTCATCTGTTTAGATGTATATACCTATTTTCTAGTTAATGGTTCAACCAATTTATTAGTTTGATGGCTCAAATTACTAGATGATATCCTAAGAGTGTTGTGAAACTATCAGAGCTTGAAACATTGTACCGATTATGTCCAATCTGTCTGTTTCTGAATATGTAACACTTTTTTTGAGTGCAGGACCTGGCTTATTTCCAATTTCTTCTTCTTCTTCTAACTACTTGATGCCTTTCAGCGTGGAGGTGCCTCTTCCCAGGCAAGGCAAGCCTATTGATCCTGAGCCAGCACCCTCATGGCATCCCAGTTTTTCCCTCTTCTCTCTTCCACTTTGGAGATGTAGTCTGTTCATTGTATTCTGGGTCTCCCTCTTGGATGTTTTCCTGTTGGTCTGGGCTCTGACTGAGATGTCCAAACAATCTGAGTTGTCTTTTTTTAATTGTGTCCTTTAGAGAGACAGTTCCAACTTCCGCTCTTGTACTCTCATTCCATATTCGATCCCTCCTAGTTTGGCCTGCAACTCTCCGAAGTTATCTCATTTCTATTGCAGTAACTCTACTTAGATGCTTATCGAGTAGTACCCGGCTTTCACTTCCGTAAAGGAGGGTAGGTAGGTATACAGCCTTGAAGGTATGTACTTTAACATTCTTCTCCACCTCCCTCTTCCCTAAACTGTGTTGCAGAGGTGGTAGTATATTGAATTGGTCTTCTTAATCCTATTGGATATCTCTTGGTCTACCTTTCCATTCTTGCCGGTCACTGTTCCTAGGTAAGTGTATTTGTCCACTATTATCTATTAGTTCATCTTTGCAATGTAGTTCAATGTATTCCTGTTCTCAGCCTATGTGCATTATGATCATGATTTCATGCATTATTTTTGATTTCCAATTTTCATCTCTCAAATTACTAATTAAGATCCCATGAATGTTTTAAAACGGTTTGAGCTCATGATAACTGGAAAATTATTGAAAGAAATGTGTTTAGTCAGTTTGTTGTTATGTAACGATTTTTTGAGCTAACGGCTCAACCATCTCATAAGTTTATTGGCTGAAATTGGTGTTTCGTGTATTTTGAAACAGGTCCAGCACAAAAAGTTAAAAAAAAAATTATTTATATATTTTAAGTATTCTTAATTTTTTGTTTGTTCCTGTGGAACATCCTGGATCCTGTGTTTAAAGCCTTAAACTTTATTGTTTTTGAAATAACACATGAACTAAGTACAAGTCAAATCTCATTCTAGCAATAGCCTCCCGATCTATATTGTTATAGTTTTTTTTTTTTTTCATGTTCTTAGTTGTTAATAATGCTTGGGACCACATATTTATACCATATGGTTGAGTACCACCTGTAGTTAATCTTTTTCTATATCTTCAGGTGTATATTAAAATCTTTATATACATATTGACAGATATCATGAAACTATTATATACATTTCTGTTGATATTTTTTTTTTTTAAATACTTCCACTTCAGTTTAACTGGCAAATATTGGAACCTACCTGGGTCCCAGACCAGAGTTGGTCAGTTTACAGGTGCTTTATTGTACCAAGAGATTTTATGTTAAATTAGTTTATTTTAAGTCAATATTTTAAACATTAACTGCTCAGCACTATTTTGGTTTTTGATTCAATACTTTTATTATCATTTCATCTTTCAAGTTTACTTTATGCCTATAATGATGAGAATATATGATATAGGTTTATAAATTTAATTAAATACAATTAATTTTATTAGTAATTCTGTTTGATAACTGGAAATTAAGAATGAGCAAAATGTTGGAATTGATTTCCGTTTTCTTATTGTAGAGAAGCTGCAGTAGTTAATGTTAATGTTAAGTAAGTATTGTGATCATATTAAATTTTGAATCTGGGTTTTCGATGGAAAAAATGTTTTAAGCTTTCCTGATTCCAAATAAGATGAGCTGTGTGATTATGCATACACGTGTGAGCGAGTCTTTGAACAGCGTAGTTCAAAAAGAAAAGCTGTACAAAATTGGAATTTCATATTCGAAGCTACTATTCTCTGTAGTGTTGCAACAATTGTTTTACTAAAATCGACTTACCAGAAGTGCCACTTTATATTATCCATTTTACACTTTTGTACCATTTTCTTAAAAGCAATGCTAATTATTAAGATTAATCTTGTTATATTAGTATACAATGAAGTGGTCTTTAATATCTGAAATAGTCTGACAGGTTTTGAATGTAGATTACTACATATTTTCTGAATAGTTTAGTTTTATACCTCTTATCAAATTACCAAGTATTATATTTCAAGCTGTCAGCGTTATTATTCAAAGCTTTCATTATTCTAAAATATTAAAATTTACAAATTGAAAACTGAAAACACTTATTTTACTTACAAATGAACAAATAAATGTTATTTACTAACAAAATTCATTATTGTCAATAAAAATGTCTAATAATCCTCTATTTCAAAAGAATTAGTTGTAAATAGTAAATAATTCTTATAAATTATGAATTTTTACATACAAAATATATACATTTTCTAATATCATTACTATAAAAATGTTTTCTTCACAGTACTTGTACTAATCAACCTAATTAATATTTTTCATACTATTCAGTTTGTAATTGTGTAATTTCCAATGTCACTATTCTATCCATGGTAACAGTAAACATTTTTTTTTTCATTTAATAAGAGATGTAAAATATCATTAACCTTGGGTCTTAGAATAAGCTTTATGCTTGCAGATTATAAAAAGACTTGTTTAATACTAATATGAAGATTTTATTTTAACACCTATTGACTCTTTCTCAGGGTGGGTTTTTCAGACAATCAAGACACAATCACGCTGAAATTTTATTATTCAAACTATATCTAAATATTAACTTGAGGAATGAAGCAAGATTTAAATTATGTACAAAGCATAGCAAGCTAATGGTTATTCCTCACTGCTGAGTCTTTGATTTCTTGACTGATGGTTGATTGTTGGCGGGTGCAGATGCTAATTAGGGTTATTTATAGAAAGATGAAATGTCTTTATCCTTGACTGGAGATAGGATGATCAGTGACCCAGGTTCCAAGACATGTAAACTCTCCTACCGTCTCAACAAACAAGTCTTCTCTCTTCCCTTTTGTCTATTATAAGCATTTCAATCGATTATTGCACTTTTGTTTTTGGTTTCTTTCTATTATTTCTGATGCTTTTATTTTCTCCTTGATTAATTTTAATTATAATCGTGGCAAAAAAATGACAAAAGTTGAAAATATTTGAATCTATCTGCTCAACATAGCAGCAATTCAACAAACTTCAGAATGACGCCAGCGTTTTGACTATTTGAACAATGTGTTTGAACCCATATGCACAGGCAAGAGGTAAAAAAACTTTTCTTGGTTGATTGCAGAGATTTATTATTAAAAATAATAAAATAAAATGAACAAGTTTTTAATTTTGTCTTAATTTTAAGAGTCTAAAAATAAATGAATTTTTGGAAGGAATTTTGTATTGCATCACCAATTTAAACAGTTGCGCTCATCCTTACATTGCAAAGTTAAATTCTAGTTCAATAACTAGTACTCCTCTTTATTTATTCTTGATTTGTTATTTTATTCACTTATATTGTTTTAATGCCATTCTCTTTTAGGGACATTTCAGTATGGTCCTACTTGGTAATTCAAAAAAAATATTGTATGATTTTTTATCTATATTTTTTACACCATATTAAAAAAAAATAAAACTTTTTAATTCAAGAGTATGAAATTAAATCAATTTGAAAAATTGAAATTATTTTGAAATATAAGGTAATTTATATCAACTAGTTAATACTTTTCATTTTATTAATGTCGGTCCACTTAGGCATCTCGGTTAGCATCAAGAGAGATTATATAATATAATCCTGGAGAGTTATGATAATAAAATTGAGTTAGGAATTTGTATTTTTGAAGTAAATATAATTGAGATAGACGGTAAAATGGGTTAGTTGTTATGTCCTTGAACATCACTTTGCATCAGCTAGTACCAAAGGTGTCAAACTGTTGGTCCCTGGATTGCATGCATTAATTAATTATTTGTTGACCTACAATGCTCGCAAATAAAATTAAAACATGAAAATAAAGTTTAATATTATAAATTATTTCCCTAAAATCGCCTGATTATATCATGTGTTTTAGTTAATTTATCCTTTTATTACTTGTAGTAAAATTCCTGAATCCTCACTTCAGAATATAATTTTAAATGTGGTCTGCAGGAATCTTACTAGTTCCATAAAATTGCTAGTTTAATAAAAGTAATTTTTATCAGTCATAATGTAGTGATTGAGTTGTTTGAATATTTCATTTCAATTTAGAATTATTCTTGGATCTTGCCCAATGAAGGCTAGAAGGTAATTGAATTAACAACATTTGCTGGAAGAGACCAGTCCCTTAGGTCCTTTGGAATTACTTGAATCCTTGGACCTCTAGCAGTATGCCCTTAGTAGACCTCTCAATAGTTAAGTTTGAGGTCTGGAAACTTTTTAGGACTGCTTCCAACTTACCTTTCCTGTTTTTCTGATTACATGGTGTAGATTACTTTACAATCCTTTCTCATGTCTATTATTAATTATTTCCTGTTTTGGTTTTCTGAAAAATCATAAAAAAATATTTTTTAAAGGTGCCGAATGCCTGGAAACAGATAATTATTTATCACGTTTATATTTTTAATTTAATAAGTTAAATTACAAATAAAGAAATACGATAGTTAAAATTTAACCTTGATTTGAGTCTCTTAAAATAATCAAAATTGTAATATTGACAACTTCAGGAATGAAATTCTTACGAATATTCGTTATAAAAACAAGTAGAAATCGAAACTGCAGTGAAATGATCATTGGTGAATCAAGGTCTTCGGAGTTACGAGTGTTCGATCGATTAAAATGGATTGGAATTGTTAGAATGGAATATTACCGGGAACCATTAAAGACGATAGATCTGATGGTTGAAGACCATTTGAACACTCAAAAATGTCACCCAGAGTATGTCGAAGACCTGTGCAGAAAATGAGTAAAAATGTCCTATTAGCCAGGAACGAACCCAGGACCAAGTGGTATTGGTTGCTAAACGCTCTGCAGCGCTGAGAGACACAGTGGTGATGTGAAAGAAGTATTGCGTAATATGTTAGGCACAGAATAGAGATTCACTGGAAATATAATTGAACTAAGTGCATCGCGACGGATGAAGTTGATTTGTGAAGTTGTTGGTCTTTATAATGAACGCATCACGAAAAAGTACTTACGAAGAATCGGGTATGGCGTTTTCGGCATTGAACATTGTATTTAAGCCTGTTAGTATTATTATTTTTTGTTCTTTAAATGAATACGAATACTGTATTTTTTAAAAATAATTAGAGTGGTGATCATAACATACATAAGAAAAGTGTAGAAAAATAATATTAAATGGGAAATATAACAGAAACGAAGTTCCTGACTAAGGAGTATCAGGAGATGCGGTGGTAGGGCGTGCTAATGACATATAGGTGAATATGTATGTTCCATTTTGATTTTCTCTTGTGGTGGGCTTACAGAATAAATTTTAATCGCATTCAGCCCGGAACATTAATCATTCCTGTCATTGTGATGGAACTCTGCAGCATTTAAAGCTAAACCAAAAATACTATTCAATTAAACTCGTGACCGATTCTATCAATAAGGCACCTTTATTAACCACCACACGGACTACATTTTATTTATATTTTTTTCCTCATAAATTAACTATTTATATGATTTTTATCCATCATATTTTAATTGCGTATATGAAACCAATTATGTACATTCTTATGTTGTTAATAGTGCTATTTTTTATTAGTCCAAAAATACTGAATTATATTTTTGATTTAAAATGATGATGATGATAATTTGGATTCCAAACCGGAGATAGAGATAAGAGGGGAGGTGGTAATTGGACAAAGCAGAGGCCCCTCTAACTTTGTCAGAGGAGTGTGGTTAAATTGTGGACGTCCTTACTTTCAACAAACCCTGCAACTCTGTAATTCGAACTCGGCGCTGATATTGTCTACTCTCAGAAGTTTTATTACCTTTGAGAGTTGATAAACTTTTCATCCTATCTTTTTCATTGCGAAATAACTCGAGTGATTTTCCAATGGATATGAGATTTCAGAACGATTGAACTAAATTTTATATTCGTTAAAGTTTAATGTTATTATTTAATTAGATTTCAGTAGCGGTTACTTTTTCGAAAAAATATTTCGTGGCACTCTTTTTGGGCTAAAAAAAATTTCACGGTACCCTTGTCGATTTAAAAAAAATATAAAGATGTTGCCAGAATTATCCTCATAGCGCTTGAGTATGTACTTAAGAAAAAACAGTGAAAAAAAAGTAAATGCTGCAATTGCTATTTTAATTTTTTTCACTGTAATATTGGGGTTTATAAAAAAAAATTACCGTTTTCAACCAAGTATTTGTATTATTATTTCTTTGGTATAAGATAATATTAATACTCAAAGTATAGTCCATTGTTATCTACCGTCATTAGCCATCTGCTAGCCAATTGCTCGATCCCTCGCTGTTACCATTCTTTGGGATGGCTGTCAAAGGACCGCAATTTCAACTTTCACAAAATTATCAAATTCTTTCCCTTGTAGAAAATGGGCCATGAATCGAAACAAGTAGTAATCCGATGGTGCGAGGAGCCGGAGTTCGAACCCCCGAAGTTCTATAAATTTATCTTTGGTTCGAGTAGATGGCGACTAAAAGTATCTTTCGACACACCACACTCCTTGGCAAGTTCGCGAGTACTTGTAGACGGATTTGACTCAACAGTTCCCTGCGGAACTTCATCAATATCCATCTATGGTCGCCCGGAGATCTTCCTTTCTAGCGTTGTATCTCCACTGATAAATTTTTCAAACCAACGCCGCCCAGTGCGCTGATCAAGGACACCTTCCCCTTCATATTTAATAATTTTACGAGTTACTTCAGCGGCTGTGATTTTTTTTTCCCAGTAATGCCTTCAAATTAGAGAATTTCGGAGGATACTGCCATGTTTCTTCTTTTTAGAAGCTTAGAGAATGCTCTAAAGAGTTTATTATGTATTTAATAAGTATTAAAATATTTAAAGTCCTTAGAAATATTGAACTTCATAAAAAGGTCATGTTAATTTCATACACTCCAATATTTTGAAAAATTGCGAATCGCTTGGGGTACCCTG
The DNA here is from genome assembly GCF_000696795.3 of Halyomorpha halys. Lineage (NCBI taxonomy): Eukaryota > Metazoa > Arthropoda > Insecta > Hemiptera > Pentatomidae > Halyomorpha > Halyomorpha halys. The sequence goes on from NW_027109892.1 coordinate 51,426, forward strand.
TTTAAGGAATTGTCTCTGCCATTTTCTTTACGAGGGCTACATTTCAATAATCATGTTGAAATATATTGGCTTTCATGACTTTACTATTTGCTTTGCGTTAAATTTTAATTTCAAGTCTAAATATTTTTTATATTTTCATGAGACTAAGCCCTCTGCAAGATTATATGTAGTCCAAACTTAATATCTAAAGGCAGCCGCTCTTCTAGTAATACAGTTGATACGGAGCGCTTTTGTTCAAAGAACAATGGGGTTAAGATATGTGTTTTAAAGAAGAGGGGTTCTAACCCGATAACTCAGTTATTCTGGCTTGGTGGAAACTTTATTAACATAGTAACTTATCCATTCCTATAACAGTTTTCTATTATATCGACTATATTAATTAAATGTTTAATTTGTATTGTAATATAGTATTTTTATTGTATATGTTCATAAATATTTTCAACTTTACATGCTCCGTTCTTTTCGTTTTAGTTCGATTTTAGTGGTTAGGTATTTTTTGATAACAAATAGATGTGAATTATGTATACAGTTTATTTTTACTGTTAAAGATCGCTCTGTGCTTTATAATACTGGGTGTCCATCCATGCCAAAATTAAATTTATTTGATTGGTATGAAAGCGTAATTAAGATTCAATATGTTTGATATACGTATGTAAATTAATAGGTAATAGAAATTTGTATCAAATGGAAGGAAGGGCAAATGGCGGAGGAGCGATATAAGAAGTTCTTGTCATCAGGAAATTTTACTCTACAATTTTTTTGTTGGTTCAGTTCTAAATATTTGTGTGAGCAATCATTCTCCCACATGAGCCTGATAAAAAAAAATATCGTTCTTCGCCGTCGGATTCTCTCTTGAAGAATTTATTAATCGTATCTTACCTGCTTATTCTACCTATAATCTGATGGTTAATGTAAATTACGTGGGTAACGATAAATAAAAATCGTCTCCCTAAAGGCCGGATTCGAAAAAATTAATAATTGTATTAACTTAAAAATATAAATTGTAAGAGAAAATACCTTTAAAATAGATTTAAAAAATCCTTTAACAATACACATTATAATGTATCTTATTTAATTTACGGTAGATGGTAAAACCATTTCAAACAACCATTGAGTTTTAAAAATAAATTTAAAAAAAAAAAAAAAAGCCTGTGTCTTTGAAAAATCGTAGTACATATTTAGTTCGTTGTGTGGGTTCGAAGTTTGAGGAATTGAAAAAAGGAGAGAGGGTAAAGTTATTGTTTATGTGTACTTGTATACCATGAAAGGTTAATCATCATTAACAATCATTGTAAATAATATTTTCAATTTAAGGAATGGTGAATAAAGGTGATTGTTTATTTTTCCTAAGTAAACTTTATTGATTGGAGAAGTTTGTCGGGGGGTGCGGTCAGCAAAGAACAACATAAATAAACAAAACCATATTTATTTATTTTATGCCGACGTTTCGACCTGAGTTTCAGGTCTTCATCAGGGGTTGTGGCGTAGAAGGCAGGTTTGTAAACTTTATTGAAGTCTGCAACGAGCTCAAGTGTTTCAAATATTAATATAATTGAAAATAAGACATTTTATTTATAACCTGGGGCCCCATTAATCAATCCATCTAGCTAGCATCACTTCAAAATGGGTGAATATAATTTTCTTCTTGGTTTTTTGTAGATCTCAGCTCTGTAATTAATGGGATAAATCGTGTGAAGTAATGTGTATTAAGTTTTTTTAAAAAAGTGAAGTTTTTTCTTAATATAATTTAATAAGTTTGTTGCTTAATATAATTTAATAAGTTTGTTGCTTAATATAATGAAGTTAAAAAAGTTAAGTATACATCAAGCTTTGCTCTCTGCTACGTTCTTACAGTGATTGATTAGTACACTATTTATACATGATCTAAGTTTTTCAGCATATCCTGTATGAGGAGATGCGGATGACCAAAATCCATGTAATCTTCTTAAATCACGGACTATCTATTCCCACATGCATCTGTCTACCGGGATTTTAAGCAGAGCTCATAGCAATTTGCATGGATTGTTGTAACCCCGACCCAAATACCCGACCTCTCGTTAATTCCCTCGCCCCTAATACCTCCCCCAGTTTGTTAAAATATCAGCTGTAAATCCTCACTAATGGCCAGGCGGGGGTAGAGACGAGCTACACTTTATGACGGGGCAGGCCCAGTGGAGTAGTGGCCTGTGCCTGACGGCTGCTTTGATTAAATGCCAAACACCTGTTCCACGTCGCCTAGGTTTATGTTCCCACTGTTTGTCCTCTCGGAGTTTTATCTCTAACCTTCTCGGTCCCAGATATTTTACTGATTTCTGCATGCCCTCAAGGTCCCTGGTATAAACATGGAGCATTTAATTTTGAATTTTTATTAATTAAATAAAAACTTAGTATAAGTTCTAATTAAATTAATTTAATGACCGTTTTAGACTTGGACTAGGCTTAGGTGATCTTATTTTTACCCGATTAACAAATAAATTAAGTTAATATATTATATTACATCGTAGGACTGCAAGTTCATAGTTGCGTATCGGTGGATTTCCTTGAACATTGTATTAAAATTAATTCTTTTGCCGAACTGCACTCTAGCGGCTTTTCCTGCAATTTATATCAATGAAGCCTGGATTCTCTTCCTATAACCTTACTCTTGCATTTCTTACTTTCTTCGTTCCCCTTTCTCCATTTATTTCTTCTTATCCCCTGTTCTTTCCTTTTACAACATATATATATTTTTTTTTCATAAGCTCCATTATTAATTTAACTAATTCTTTATAGATTCTTTCCACTGTATCATTTATTTGTTACTCACATTTATATGTATATAAATAATAATGTAATCAATCTACTACTGCCTTTGTCCATTGTTATTGATCAACTTTCTTCTCTCTAAATGATGGTTGTTGTCTTTTTGTTTTATAGCTCTGATGAAGACCTGAAAATCAGGTCGAAACGTCGGCATAAATAAATTTTTTTTTGTTTATTTATGTTGTTTCTTTGCTGACCGCACCCCCGATCATCTTCTCCAATCAGTAATCTACGGTCAACTATCTACACCTCAAAATTAAAGTTAACATTTGTTAGGTAGGAGCTAATTTAGAATTTTGGAATTTATTTAGATTTAGAATAAAAATTTAGAATTTCGATTTAAGTCATACGATCATTATTATAATCCCACAGAAAACTTTAGCTTAAAGTTATCTTTAACGAAGGTTTCTGGGCCTCTGAAATCGATTGGCTTAATCCTTTAACCCAGAAAAACTCATATTTAGTTATATACATAAAAAAGAAGACGTTGAGAAAGAAGCAAGGATGAAAAAGAGCGGAAAGTCTGTCATTAAATCTAACGATCCGGGGAACCTAATTGCAGTCTAAGAAATTTTTTTATTCTCTCATCATTTTTACTAAAATATTAAAATAGAATTTCTTAAAACTAGATTATAGAAATAAAAACTGATAAAAGCTATTTTATAAAGGAGGGAGAACTGACAATATTCTTAGTGAACTAATCAAGAATTGCGGTAAAGCCGGAATTTCTAAAATACATCTTTTAGTTAAACAAATCTGAGAAATTGAAAAGATGGTAATACTGATTTCGATTCTCTGAAAGGGAACAGATCGGAATAACTATCAAGGAATCTCACTACTTCCAGCTTATAAAATATTCTCGTTCTTCTTAACTATTTAAGTTATGGAATGCGGTGAGGAAACATCGGTGATTATGAACATGGTTTTAGAACAGTGATCTTAACTAAAAGTCTGTAGCCAACTAAGCCAGAAATTGAACCATCGGTTATTCACTAAGACAGAAATTAAACCATCCGCGACCCACCTTTGTTTCTGTCTTGGGACAACGGGGGACTTGCTTGGAAAATATTTGATAATTACAAAAACATCAGCTAAGCTAATAATAAAATATTTTAAACTATAATTTGTTATCATAAATATGTACTGCCGAACCCTTCCCGCTGCTCAATTTCATGGTACTCGTGGTCCACTTAATTCAAAGACAGAACAGCTCCATACAGTGTTCAGGAGTTAACGAAGGATATTTGGTACGAGAAAGGATGAGTACACTTGAGAATTCTGGAAGGTACGCAATCCAGAATTGCGTAGCTTCTGTCCATTAATATAATCGAAGTAATTAAAGCGGAACTGTTGAAATGGATATGTATAGTTGTGGGACTTACTATTGCTACTGAACTCGAGGGATAGACCGAGGCGTAAGTGGGAGGATTATTTTAGGGTTGGTCTCAAGCATTTGGTTTTGATTGGGAGTCGGTGGAAGATGTGAAGGCTGCGATTGATGGGGTCCGCCATTTATTACCATTAAATATTTAAATAATGTAAAATTAACTTAATTTCATTATCAGTTATTAGGAATTGTTGCCTCTAGCCATTGATTGTTATTAAATGTAATATTAGACCATTAAAATTGAAGGTTGTTATATTTGAACATTAAAATTCGAATTGCATTCCGATTAAAAGTAAGGCAGATTTCTTTGCGCTGTTGTTCAGAATTTTTAATTTTTTTCCTCGGTTGAATTCATCGCCCAATCTTTTATTACTTCTTTTGAAACGTCTGTTCAAAGGGAAATACTTAGATCCAAAAAAGGCAAATAATCAGCGTAGGACGTTTCTCTTCAAGGTAAGACTTTTTCACAAAATGTTGAGAAGTGAAAGGTTTTTTTCCTTAGTTCAACGGAGTCAAGAGATTCACTAAAGGCCTTCTTATTCTCCTTTGAATTTTCATTTTATGAAACGATTCCATCTTCCGTTTTCTCATTTACTTTTAGAATACATGACCGTGCTAAACTCCTTAGCTGTAGGAACTAAACCAGGAAAGAACTGAAAGCATATTCTCGTTTGAATTATCCTTGTTCTTTATAGTTTAAATTTCATTTGTCTGCTGCTTTGCATTTCTTGGTTAAATTATATTACCTGGAAAATTATATGTATACATTTTTTTTTCTCCAAATATCTAAAGACGGACGTCTTCTATCTGTTGTACAACTTAAAATAACTGGTCTGCTTCCATCCCAGACAAATTATTACTAAAATGTTTAAAATAAGTAAAAAATTGCTCAGCTCTGAGGAAAATATAGAAAACCTAATTTTTAAAATAGATAAAAATTCATTTAGGACAAATTAACTAAGGAGTTTAATTTATATTAAATATTTATCCACAATTAAGTTATTTTTTTGTTTATATTGGTTGCACTGTCGTTTTTGTTGATGACGTATCCTTTGTTTATTTGTTGTTATGTCTATGTAAGTTTCTAGCTGCTAGGTTCGTTTTGTTATCGATGTTGTGCTGTTAATCATGGCTGCTACGCTTTTTATTTGCACCAAAGAAGAGTAACGTTCAGTGATCCATTTTTTGTGGTCGGAAGGCGTATGCCAAAACATAATAATGGACCCTTATATGTTAGAAATCAGAAAAGCTAAAATTAATCTATACGTGATCATAAAATATATCTATGTATAGCTGTATCACAAAACATGTCGTCTTTATACGAATAAAAAGGTATTCGGATGCTAATTCATTTAATTTTTTCGAATAAGAGATTATTTTTCTACAAAATGGAAGAATACAAAAGTATTAAAATGGTTATTTGAATTTTTTTGCCCGAATAATTGATTATTCGTGTAAAATAATGACGAATGAAAAAGTATTCAGATGGTTAATCATATGTTTTTGTACGAATAATTTATTATTCGAGTGGAAAATTCTCGAATAAAAAAAAATTCGTCTCTCGTCATTCGAATAATATGTGCCCAACTCTGCTTACGAGTATATCATTTTTCGATACAGCCCCCTTGCTTTTCAACGCACTTGGTCCATCGTTGCACAAGCTTCAAGCTTCATGATGCCCTCATAAAAGAAGGTTTTCGGTTGAGTTGCGAGCCAGGAATGCACCGCTTCTTTCATTGCTTCTTCCAAACTAAATCGGCTGCCCTTTTCCTTAATTCCTCTTTGAGTGGATCAAACAAGTGATAGTCAGAAGGGGCAAGATCGGGACTATGTGGAGGATGAGTCGGTACTTCAAAATTGAGTTTCTGGAGCGTTTTAGCAGTATGCGGACGGGCATTGTCCTGCACCAACACAACACCTTTTGATAGCAGTCCTCGGCGTTTGCTTCAAATTGCAGGCTTTAGTTTAGCAGTAAAAATATCACTGTAACGTGCATTGTTTATTGTTGTGCCCCTTTCCTCATAATGCTCCAATACTGGACCTTGCAAGTCCCTCCATAAGCATCAGTTTTTCGGCGGATGGTTGAGTCCTGAATTTTTTATTGCACGGGGAATTTGGATGTTTCCATTCCATACTCTACCGTTCACTCTCCGGTTCATAATGATGGATCCATGTTTCGTCACCAGTAATAATCCTGCCTAAGAAGTTGTCCCGTTCGTTACCATCGCGGTCCAAATGTTTTGGCAGGTGTCCAAGCGCGTTTGTTTATGCTACAGTGTGAGTTGTTTTGGGACCCATCTTGGACAAACTTTATGAAACCCATGTATGATTTTGCAGGCAGAACAGGGACTAATTTGCAGATGATGTGCCACTTCGTCAATAGTTACTCGTCTATCAAAGAGCACCATTTCACATGAACGCTCAATGTTTTCTTCATTTGTGGCGGTAAATCATGGTGCGTAACACTGGTGCGACCAAGTTTGAAGTTTTTAATCCGTCCGTAGACGGATGTGTTGTGGCAAACCACTGTTTCCATACTGTACCGAAAGTCATCGATAAATTAGGGCCCCTACCACGCCTTTGGGATATGTAGAATATGAAAATACTATCGATTTATTTTAACTTTCTTGATTTCTAACTTATAAGGGTCCATTTTTATGGTTTGGGATGTGTAGAATATGAAAATACTATAGATTTATTTTAACTTTTCTGATTTCTTACATGTTAAGGTCCGTGTATATGTATCGGGATACGTAGAATGTAAAAATGGTATCGATTTAATTAATGCGTATCGATTTATTTTAACTTTTCTGATTTCTATCATTTTAGGGTCACTTTATACGTTTTGAGATATGCAGAATATGAAAATGCTATCGATTTTAAGATCGCTTTATCGCTATCGATTTATTTAAACTTTTCTGATTTCTTATTTTAGTAAAATAAATCAATATACTAAAATCGATATTATTTTCATATATTATCGATGAAATATTTTATATCTCAAAACATATAAAGGGACCCTAACATGTTCGGGATCAAGAATGTTTAAATAAATCGATACGGTATAATTAAATCGATACGCGATCATAAAATCACCATTTTCATTTTTGGCATATATTGAAATATATGAAGAGACCCTAACATGTTAGAAATCAGAAAAGTTCATATAAATCGATACGCGATCTTAAAATCAATTTCATTTTCTGGATTCCACAAAACGTATAACAGGACCCCAACATGTTAGAAATTAGAAAAATAAAATAAATCGATACCCGATCTTAAAATCGACAGCATTTTTTTTTTTTTTGCACTCGTCTAAATATGTGAAATGGGACCTTCATACATTAGTAATTGAATGTGGTAAAATAATAATTGAATTAAAAAAAAAAATCAAATTATTCGACTAATTTTTTATTCGATTGAAATAGTATTTTAAATATTCGAATAAAAAAGTATTCGGATGTTTTAGTCGTATTTTTATTCGAATAAAAATGTATTCGTCTCTCGTCAATGGAATACAAATTTCGAATAAAAAAGTATTCGTCTCTTGTCAATGGAATGCAAATTTCGAATAAAAAAGTATTCGTCTCTTGCCAATCGAATAATTTTTGCCCAACTCTGCTTGTAAGTTTCCTGTTTGATTACATTTTATAACTATATTGCGGATAATAATTAACTTAGCCTTGTATATGCAGATACTCTATTAACTAGGAATATTAATTTTTATTAAATTGTATTTTTGGATTTGCATTGATAGTTTTTTCAAGAACTTTAATTAATCTACTGCTATTCGTTATAGATAGAGCCTTAGGTTTTCGTTGCGAAAATTCTTGAAATATTAATGCAACTTATTAAAACGGAAATTCAAAAATTTTATAATGCGTTGATTTAGGATTATTTTTTATTTACCGCATATATATTAAAATATTTAAGTTCGAGAATGTAAAGTAAGGATTTTTTCCGGAACAATACTACAAAGTTCCTCTTTTTTCCCCCCTTTTCTTTTTCTCGTGCCTCGTATTTGAATCATTATTTATTATTTCTTCTGTAGCTAACAAAAAAAAAGAAAAATTATAATGATTTCTTACAAGCGAACTATAATAATGTTCTGTATCAAGATATAGGGTCTCTGAAGACAAACAGAACACTTGAGACAACTTTAACACTCGAAAAAGCTTCATGACTTTATGGACTCAAGTTACTATAGATATATAGTAACTTCGCCGACGAAGCAAGTTGGTAAAGGTTGCTTCGACGGCTTTATAACTTGTTCGATCTTTAATGTACTACTTCGGTTATTGTTAAATGGTCAAGCATTTATAAAATGAACCCTACTAAAGTATGGAAAAATTGTCTTTTTACTATTCTTCGTACTTTTTATAAATTTTATCTACTCCTATATTATTGTGATTTTTTTCGCCTAATCATTGCTTATGTATGGTAATACATTTTTTATTTGTTGCTTCCAACTAAAAGCCTCTTTAGAGGGTCAAATAATCCATTTTCGACCAATCGGTTTATCTCTGCCACGATATCTGTTGAACGAGTTTAGGTTTTTTTTTGTTATGTATGATTCTGGGCCTTTGACGCCTTTGTATCTAATCACTATGGAATTGTCGAAAAACATGTTGTTTTTTCACCTAAAACATGTTTTTCCACGGTTTCAAAACTTTGTTCGCCACGGCACCGTTTTTGAGTTAAAAAAAAATCGCAGCACCCTTGTTAGGCTAACAAAAGTTCGCGGTTTCCTTATCGAGTTAAAACAATATAAAACGTAGCAAAAATTTTCCGTAGAGTGGTTGAATTTGTACGAACAAAATAAAAAACAGTGCAAAGTAAATGCTGGAATGCAGTGTATAGCTATCATTTTAACTATAAATTTTTGTTGTTATATTTTAAGAAAGCGGCACCTCTAACGTTTGCTTGGGACGCTGGAGAGTGCGAATGGTACCCCAAGCGTACGGAATATAATGTATATTCATAATATAATGTAACTCATATTAAATAACAATCCATTATTCTACCATTTACTTTGCACATATTTATCTTTTTTTCCTGTTTCTTCAACTATTCTAAGGAAAATTCTGTTGCCAATTTGGGGCTCGACAAGGGTGCCGTGGCGAAAAAACTGAAATCATTTCTCTACACTGTTACAAAAAACAGTTCAAACGGTTTTTAAGGAATTTACCTATAGCCTACCCAAAAAAGCTATTAAACAATATATATGTATATATATAAAATATAATAATAATAAATCTCATGGGGGAAAAAAAAACTGTATACAAATTTTGCTTATAACTCAAAAGGTATACGAAATTAATGATAATCACTTAAAATTACTCAAAACAAAAATAAAAATGCTCTAATCGGACCAGTATTTACAAGTGTATGGCGTGTTGTGTAATAAATTGTATTCAGCTTTTTAAAATGTTTTGTTGAGGTTTATATAAAAACCCATTCTCTTATTTTTTTTTTCAAATAATTAAAAAACAATACACATATGGAACTTTCCCAATGCTTGTTTAAAATATAATTAAATTGTCTACAGAGCTCCACAAAATAATAAAAGTTGGGGCAACAGTAGCAATTATATGGAAAACATCAGCGAAGTTTGTAATTGAACCGCGGTTTGGAATTCGTATTAGTGGATGTACCAGATTTGTTTTTTATTTTATTGTTGTTAAATTCTTCATTCTGCTGATCTCTCCCCTTTTTTATGGACGCAAATATATGGAAAAATCTTAAATTCGAGCAAATATAGTAGTTAATTTTGTATTATTTGGCATATTCTTTTTGTGAATGAAACCTATGAACGTTCTAAATTTAAATAATACAAAATTAACTACCTTATTACAGTAGTTAATTTTGTATTATTCAGTTCTTATTCGCTTTATTAAAGCAGCAGTGGAAAAATATAGTTCTCATTTTTTTATTATTCCTATTTACCTTTCAGTTAAAAAAAAAATAGTCCAGTATTGGAGAAGATAATATTACGCTCTATTTTTGAGACGTTTTGATTAGTGGTTGCTACTAATGTTATTTCGTTTTATATTCAAGGGATGAAAAAATCCATCCTACTGGTAAACCAGAAAATCTTTGGTTGAGGATAACTTCCCCTATAAACTCTAGCAACTTGAATAATCCCGTCCCTGCTCTTCTACTTTTCCGTTCTTGGGAACTTAACTTTCCAATCTATATTTTTATAATATAGATTGAAAATTATTGAGCAATCTTGTCTCCCCCTGAGAGATGAATGTTTATAGACCCTATTTGGGTTTAATCACTTAAATGAAATGCGATGCCGACAGGAAGGGCGGAACAAATTTAAAATTTTGGCTTAATTCCCTTCCTCGAAACCTAATGAGATGGATTCGGCCAGTTTATCAGTACAACCTTAGCTCTAATTCAGGCCCCTTTCGAGAGCATTACTCCCAATTAAGGATTGATTCTCACTTGAGAGTATATTGGAAATGTCTAATGGATATTGATAGATACCGGAGTGGAAGAACCTGGAGTAGGCTGTGAGTGCCTGTTGATCCCTCCTGGGAAAGGTCATTGGTGTCTGGTCATTTGTTAAAGGCGTCAGGCTAAAAGCTTGTCTACTCCTACATCTTCATTCACACTAGCTTTCTTGACCTAATGGCCATGTTCTCTAGCGGTTGACCTATATGTACTGTGATGGAGTTTATCTGTTAATTGTTTAAATTATAGAATAACAAGAAATAGGAAAAACTTAAAAAAGATAAAATAATTGTTAAAATATAATTGTAATATTCGAAAAGAAAAAAAACAAAATTAAATATTACAAATAGGAGAAAATCATAAACTATTCAACGATTCGCCAATTTAGACGTTATCAGGACAGAAAAAGACAAAATGACGTCATCGTCAGATGTGGCCAGAAGTTTACAAAAGAAAGAAAAATTGGAACGATTAATAATGGAAATAAAAAAAAAAATTGCATAATGATTTATTATTCGATTTTTTTAATTGTATTTCTTTTTTGTGTATTTATTAATCTTGTTTTAGTGTATTTATTAATCTTGTTTTAGTGTATTTATTTAATTTTTTTAAGCCGTTGTAAATATTTGTTGATGCCTATTTTTAAATTTTAATTAAATGTTACCTACGTGCGAAACGGTGCTACCTTTGTATTTAATTATTATCTTATTTAAGATCTTAGTAATTTATTTATTAGATTAATTTTAATTTATATTTTTTCTGTACCCCTACAATTCATAAAGTACTTAACGTAAGGCGGTACTATTACTAGACTAACGGTTGTGCAAGGTGGTGATTCGGTCAGATTCTCGCTAGACCTCCAGATTTTTTTACTAATTGGGTGGACCTGGAAGGGCTACCGAACCCATTGGGCTGACTCACGACTAGAGTAAAACTAAAAATGATTATCTGCAACTGCCGGATTTGAACCCGGGTCCTTGAAATTAGTAGCACAGTCCCTTACCACTGAGCCATTAACTCACTCCCTTTAATTTATATTCACTAAATAAAAACAAATTTGGTTAAAAGAGAGGATGTATTTAGATAGTTATAGGAAAATAATGAAGTATAATTAATTTTAAAATATTAAAGATGGAAATATATAAAAACAAAATTTAAAAAAAAAAAAAAAAATAAAAAAAAAAAGGAATTGTCGAAAAACATGTTGTTTTTTCACCTAAAACATGTTTTTCCACGGTTTCAAA
>NW_027109892.1:63732-78384 GCF_000696795.3 Halyomorpha halys
ACAAACTGATTTAATTAATAAATAAATAGCAGTCTCAAAAAATTGAAAAGATTATATATAAAATAATTTTTTTTTTTTTTTGTTTTATAGCCCTGAAATTCAGTTCGAAAAGCCGGCACGAATAAATAATTTTTTGTTTATTTTCTGACCGCAACCTCCTCCCCTCCCCCCCGCACCGACCATTTTCTTCACTTATTATTAATATATTATAAATTATATAAGTATAAACACATAAAAATATAAAATCAGTAATGGTACTTCTAACACATCGTACTTCTTGATCAGCGGTTATATAATGAGGATATGTGATCAACAGTTACACTTAACCGTCAAGTTTTTCCCTCAAAACAATTAACGGTTAAGTAACCACTTTATAAAGGCTCCCGCGCTGTTCTAAAATTGGAATTTACCTTCAGATTGAAGTTTATGTTGGGAATTGGAGCTAAGTGCTCAAATTTTAATGAGGGCGGTTGGATCATAACGGAAAAGGAGAAGCCGTTGCCTGCAGGTGTTAGCGTTGTTCGCACATATTTGGGTTGGGTCTTGTGTTCAGATTACCGGGAATTGTTTTAGGTTTGCATAATAATTGAAAACAAGTTTGACATTGTTAATTGGAAATAATTAATTCACTCCTACCTGACTTTACCTATAGTGGAATTCTAGTAATTAGAGGGTTCGCATTTTAGTTCGAAGCTTATGTTTGCTTTGTTATTCATTGTTAATTAATTGATAACCAAAAATTCAGTCTTTCTATGCCATGTAAGTTTGTTTTCACCCAATATATAATCCTAAACATATTGCATGTTAAAGTGTGACTTGGGTAAGGATATCGTTTCAGGATATGTGAGGAACGTCTATTACTGATAATAAAATGAGGTCTGAAATATCTCGGTTACTGAGATTTCTTAACCTTTGTAATTTTAATTTGATTTTTTTTTATGTCGAATTCTGTTATTGGGACTTAGTGGATCAATATTACCAGTAGGCATGTTTGGAAAATTTGCGGCATGTTTGCTTACAAACATTTTAAATTTCTTGGTACATGCTTTGTTTTTCAACTGCTGTTTAAAAACAAATTACATGTTATAATTGTACCACTAATTAATTTATGGATGGGTCATTCCACGTCAACGTAACACAGTTTTGACCCTTGCCATAACTGATTTAATTAAAATTTCCACAGGTTTTGCGTAGGTATCCTAAACCTTTCAGACAAAGTCCGGCAAAAGTGAAAAAGTGCCTGACAAAATCAGGCGAAATCGGGGAGAGGTAAATTAATTATGTCTAATTTTTAATATTGAACTTGTTTTTCTACTATTATGCAAACCTAATAAAACCTTTTATTATCAATCTTTCTTATTTTTCACTGGAAAAAAAAAGAACGGGTTAATAGATTTGACTATCTTTGTATAGTGAATACAAATGAAAATGTAGGGGTTCCGCCACTTACCTTCTAAAAAAAAGGTTCTGACATTTTATATTTCTACAAAAAAGGTTCCGTCGCCAAAAAAAATGTTAAGAACCGCTGATCCAAGTTTGTGTTCGATAAACAAGCCAATAATATCGAAACGAAAGTGTAATTCATTAATTGTCGCTGTCAAATAAATGGTACTGTTGGATTATGATAATGGAATGGAAAGCGGGTAAGTATGAACAGAGTTTAATATACGAAAGACATAAAATTTACTTTGGAATTTACGATAATAGTTTTGTTTTCTGTGAACAAAGCCACCATTGCTCATTGCTTCAAAAAACTCAAGGTGACAGAATAATCTCAACCTGCGGAGGCTTTACAAAAGGAAAAAGAGAACTAGCACTAGCTGCATGGGATCAGATTCTTGTTATCTTGTACTGACAACAAATATGACCAGCAGCCGATCTGTAAGGATTTTGTGTACATTGGCTATGAATTATAGTTTCAGAAGAACTCACTGACGACGACATTGTTTCTGCGTGCTATTCTTGCTCTTTGGAAATAAAATAAGAAGAGGAGAGTTGTGAAAAGACTTAAGAAAGCCTGTCAAAGCTTGACGCAGAAAAAGCCTTTGACACCATTCATAAGTATTTTAACATACATACTCAACAAAATAGTGATAATCCAGGCATATTTGTAATATAATATAACTTTTAATGTGTCTGGGTGGCATACATTTAACCACCGAGACACCTTAAAGGTTATATTATTCAATACAAACCAATTTAACTGATTTTCAATCCATAAGTGACAAAATAACTATATTTAGGAGGACAAATGAAACGACGAGCTTGGAAATTTGGAATCCCCTGTTATTTTTTAGTTTAAAAATTGCTTAGGTTGCATCTTCTGTCAAGAAACTTAATGGTCAGAATTTACATCCTTCTTACTATCCCTTTCCATTCGAATGTAAAACGTGGCCTCTTACTTCAAGGAAAGAGCAAGTCCTTAAGGATTTTGAAGATAAAATATTCCGACCAGAGGGGAGAAGGGTGGGTTATACTATAGATTATCGCCATCGCCAACAACGGCCTCGAAATACGTAAACTGCACTTTGCAAATATAATCAATATGATTTAAGTATTGCGAAGAATACTTGAGTAAAGTTGTCAGGCTTCGAGCAAGTCCATGAAAAGTTAGTTAGCGCGGAAACGTCCTTGGTGTTGATAGGATTAAGGATAACGTTAACGATGAATTTGTGGATTTCGGTTTGGATCGGATTTATGGGACAAATAGTAAAAGAGCCCAAGAGGAGAAAAAAGGCAGTTATATCACCCTAATTTTGGATTACTTTGATGAAAACTATGTATGATTACTAGTCAAAATTGATGAGTCTGCCAAGTATAGGTGGGGGAATAAAAAATGGCGGCCGTTTAAAGCGATAAAAAAGTTTAATTTTACAATTCTTCTTAAAAATTTAATCTTAAAAAGTAGGAAAATACAAGAAAACCTAAGAGAACATCATTTAAAGATGAGCAAATTTGCTATAATATATCCCTAAAAGAGTTATTTGCGTTTAACAGATATTTGCGTTCATAAATCAAATTTATAGTCCGAACAAATATAAATCAATTTATTTTTTAGCAAATCTCATGAAAACTACTATTCCTACGAAGGTAAAGGTCATAAACTTCTTTATAGTACATTAAACTAGCTTTAATTTGAGTGCTAATAGACATCTGTACGTCACATAGTTCCTGAGATATAGATTTCTCAAAATAAATTAACTAACCTACTAATCTTTCAGTAGATTTTTAAGAAATTTTGCTTTTTAAAAAGCTATATCTCGAGAACTATTGGCCTTAAATAGATCTTTTAGGGCTAATATTTCAGCAAATTTATTCTTCTTTAAATAATGTTCTATTAGATTTTCTAATGTTGTTGGTAGTTTTTAAAACATAGAGCTCCGAATGAAAAATCAATGTTTTTTTAAGGATTTGATACAGCCGCCATTTTTTAATCCCCATATCTATACTTGGCAGACTCATCAATTTTGACTAGTAATCATACATAGTTTTCATCAAAGTAATCCAAAATTAGGGTGAGATAACTGCCTTTTTTTCTTCCCGGCTCTTATACTAAGATGTGTGCACAATAGCAAGTTGGTGGTTTCGGCACCAAACCTATAAATTTACTAAGCTTTTAATTATTATTTGATAAAATCCTATTTACGTAAATCTGCTTCTGAGCTAAAGTATATTATTATTACAGTAGCATCATTTTAATATTTATAGTTATTTCATATCTATAGATATACTATCCTTTTCTTTGTTATTACTTCAATCTGTTTATTGCTGTGAAATAAAACTTAGTGTGCTCTACCAATTTTTATTATTGTCGTTAATTGGAAGCCTGTGTTAACCCCTGATTAGACATGGACGAATTGAATGTAGGGATAAATCAATAGGTACCTGCGAGGGGAGGGATGCTTCTGTTCCTGTGACCCGTGGACCGATACCTAAAGGCCGTTTAATCAGATCTGCTTCGATGATTGGTCGCTGATTGCTTCTCCTCCTCCTCTTTGTCTTTTACAGATTCGTGACCGTACAAGCTTCATTACATCGCTTCCGTAATGCCCAACAGTCGTTGAATATTTTATTTGCAAATTGCTCCAATTTTCTCTGGGCCATTTGTTGGAAACTGTCTTCCATCTTCTTTTGTCTTTGACAATTGTGACTAATTGGATTGTTGAATGGAATCTGGCATTGTATATATTTATTCGTATAACTTCAGCAAGTTATTCGATATCGTAGACTTAAATTAAATTTGAAATTAAATCTGAATTAAATTATATGAAACTATTCTATACTTTTATTTATGAAAAAAAAATACCTTTTACTTTTGAATCGATGGTCTTATACTGATTCAGTAATAGCGGTTGTTCAGTGAACTGCTTCAATAAATATTTATGGAATTATCCTGTTATAAAATCTATACGAATGGAAGGGAAGGGCCTTCCGCTTTATTTATGTTAATTTTTACATATTTTACAAAATTATTGTCATTTTATGGTCAGTCCCCGCACTCTGCAATTTATTTAAGAACATATCGCTGCTTTTCTGGAAATTTTTGTGGCACATCTAACAAAAAAAAAATATTTAGAATTGGGCGTATTACAAAGATACGGTTACTTTCTTTACTGAGGTCGTTATACAGGCTTTCCTAACTATGGAATACCTAAACACAAAATATAATAAAAAATGATTTTTTGCAGATGTGCTTCTGGGAAAAACAGCAATATGTTTTGGTAACTTTTTACTGAAGGAAGGATAGATTTGTATTTATATCGGATATGAAAAAAAAATTGTCCTCAGAGTCGAAACTTTTCCCTCACATCCTACGTTTTATAATATATCAAGGAACTAATTTGGTTACGTGTCCGTCTGTAGTCGTATTTGTGTTTGGCTAATCCGATTAATATAATTTAACTAGTTAATTGATAGATAATATAATAGGTAATTGGCTTGTCAATATACCTGGTTTGTCTCTTATCGATCTTATCAAATCCATCTACTCACTACTTTCCGTAACATTTATACACTTAATTTCGAAAAGGGTTCGTCCGGTTCTAGTATAAACTCCATCCAATTTTGTAAACTTCTTTTGCTTACCCATGCGAAAAATTAATTTCCTTTGTTCACGTTGCTTTTGATCGGTTCGTCCTATTGAATTTATTGTTAAAAGATAAATCATTACCCTTCAAATATAGAAGATTTTTTCGTACGCAATGGAAAGAGGCAGAGAGGGTAAGAAACTTTGAGCAAAGAAAATAATAAAATAAAATAATCATAATAGGAAGCTATACAGCAATACCCATGTACTTGGAAGAAGTTTTTTAAGTTATATTTTTCAGCTAGTTGCAACCGCATTTAAGCTGTACTTTTTTCAGAAATTATTGTCCTATCCAGAAGTACTACGTTTAATATCTGGTAATATAAGTAGAATCCACTAATACTTGCAAACTGTCAGATTAACGATTTAATGTTGGTAGAATTATTTTCCATTCTGTGTCAAACTAAGATTGTTCTGATTTTTTATTTAGCTTCGGGAATGTTTAATCCATTTTTAGCTTAACTTTCTTAAAAATAAATCGATAGACATTAATTTTCTAGAAGCATTATTATTGTTGTATTAGAACCATTATTGTTAGACACCGAGATGATAATATTCTGCCCAACCTAAATCTCATGTCTGATAAGGCAAGTGTTGGTTACCTTCTCGGAAGGTCATTCATGTCTGAAAAACATACAGTGTTAAACGTAACTGTAACTTAAGAAAAATTACCTCAACAATGTTCTGCTTAACCTTTTGCAAAATAAAATATCATTATTTTGCAAAAGGTTAAGCAGACCTTGTAACTAATTAACCCAGACAGATAAACTAATTCGAAGATTTTTTAGAAGTTAATGGGAAAGATATATTTTTTTTAAATGTTAGTTTTTAAAAACTGTGTCGTGAAGTATATACAGGGTGTTTCAGGGTTAAGTGTCCAAATTGAAAATATGAATTAAGGACTTCAAAACATGAAAAAATTTTCCTCTGAAAGTACGTCCGCAAACGATTTTTTAGGAGATAAAAAATAAAACTTATTTATTTGTTCTAACTACTTTATTAATTAAACGTAAACATTAAAAGTTGTTTTAAGTGACCCTTGAGCATTTAGACAGGCTCGGCCGCAGCAGTAGCAGAACGGCATTGGAAATGTGGTATTATTTCACAAGAAGAATCCTTCATCATAAGGAATTAACATCATTGACCGACTTGCATAGACTTTTTGTTTAATATCACCCCAAATAAAAAAATCCAGTGGTGTCAGGTCTGGACTGTGTGCAGGGCAATCCATTGATTGGGATAATTAACATTTAGCCATTTTCGTGGACCTCTTCCGTAATGTACAGAACAACCATCTAATTGAAGCCACATGTCCCTTCTCAGTTGTAGTGGAATATGTTCAACTAAATCATTAATAAAAAATTCCAGAAATGTGCCCCGCACATTCCACATTTCGAGTCGAGGCGACAAAAAATCTGAGCCTATTAAAATATTGTTTATTATGCTCACGAATTGCATGGGGATTTTCCTGCGACCAGAGGTGATTATGTTTCTGATTGAAGATACCTCTTCTTCTGAGTAGCTTCATCTGTCCCGAGAATGTTTCCTGAAAATTATAGATTATGCTCTAACTTGAGTATAATCCAATCTGAAAAATGTCTTCTTTGCTGAAAATCTTGCGGTAATAGATTTTGTACCCGTTGATAATGATTTGGATGAAGTCCATCTGCAAGTTCTCCATACTGTAGTTGGCTTAATATTTAACTTTGCTCCAGCTCATTGTTCACTGGCAGATGGATTACCATAAAAATATTGTAATATGGTCGCACTCCTTTCTTCATTTCGTAAAGGGACAAAAACACCATCAGCACATGGTATTATAACTAATGTACCAGTTTCTCTAAGACGTTGAAACGTGAAGCTAAAGATTAGACCTGTTTGGTAATCTTATATTCGGAAATCGTACTGTTATGTGTACATTTAATTAATAAAGTAGTTAGAACAAATAAATAGGTTTTGTTTATTTCATATAACGTAAATAATTCATTACAATGAAAATATTTAGGTGTGAATATCTCCAAAACGTCTGCGGACATAACTCAGAGGAAATTTCTTTCTTGTTTTGAGCTCCTTAGTTCATATTTTCAGTTTGGCCACTTAACCATGAAACACCCTGTATAGATCGTAAAGTTTCAAGGGTTCAAATTTTATCGAATTTATTTAACTTTAATACAGGCTTTATAGTTTTGTTTTTGCATTCCAAAGCTCACAACGAGACCGATAACTGAGTAAAAAAATATCAAAAACTTAGGCTTTCAGTTTTTGGGCCACTGTTTTGTAATTTATGCTTATTTTTAAAACCAATAACTTAAGCGCGAAATTTTCTGTAAATTGATACTATGGATTTAAAAAAATATATTAATATAGCGGACAAAAAAGCATTTTACACGTGTAGATTTTTCTAGACTTTCAGAATATCAAAAAGAAACAATGTACTTAAACATCTAACCCAGTCTTAGTGAGAATTAGTTTCTTCTATCACCTATTTTCCCCTCATATATTTCCCGTACTTGTTCGGTAGAGGGAAACATATTTGTAATATTAAATTTTATATAAGTTTTAATATAAAATATAGTTTGATAATTATAATTATTGCATTTGTATTCATAATTCTAATTTTCTTTTCTTTTTCAGGTAAGCTATCAATGATTTGGCTTTGTAAACGTGAGTAATTATTAATGTATTTATTTATTTGTTTTAAATTATATATGATTTATTAATTCAATTTAATTTTTTAATTAATTACGATTCTTTTTTTTACAAATTAAGTATGATTTTACTCTATACTTTCATTTTTATACACATCCAAGCTGAAAATTATTAAATTAATTATTTTTGATTTTAACTTCTTTCGTTTAGGGTTTAGTTTTTTTTAACCAATGATTGATAATTAAAAAAAAAAACGTAACCCATAGAATATGTACCTATTGTAGTATAAACCGGTTTCATACAAAAATTATTTATAAATTTCTTAGAAGAGAAGGAGAACGAGTCTCTTCTGAATACTCAAGTTTTGCACAAGAGTATTATTATGAACCATACTGTTATAATTTTTTTTTTTCGGTCAATTATGAATAAATCGTTTCGTTTCTTGCATTGATTGTTGCTCAGTATTCACTTTAGGTGTGACCCTCACTAACGTTTAGATATTTCATACTCACTTTCGTGTCCACACTAGACCAACAATTAGCCAACATATACTTAAAACAGTAGTATTATCGAGTCAGAACATCCATAGCAACATCTTAGCTCGTCATGGATGGTGGCTAATTCGCTTTTACAGTGTTTATGATTTCACGACCGGTTGTTTGTTTACCGCTTCTATGAGAATGCAAATGTAGATTTTAAAATTGTGTTAAAAATCGCCCAAAATTGAGATTTTTGGCTTCTTGTAATTTCTATCATTCACTAATGTGTTCATTTGAGGTGTCTAAACAAAGTATTTCAAAACTAGTTCTCGAGGTTTGCAAGGCATTCGTCAGATTTAAAAGAGTAATGAAACGTTCTACACCAGAGGAATGGTAGTAATTTCATTTTAAAAAGATTTCAAAATCAACAGATTATTATGTTTATTATATTTGTAAAATATAATATAATAAAAAGTGTGAAATAGTTTATGGATGGTAAATTTTTAAAATCACTTAATGAATTAAATTGTATTAATGGAGAATCTCTTTAGTTCATTTTCTGTCTGGAAAACCATAAACCGTAGGACGTAGATCTACGTAGATAGAAATTCGTTTAGTGCAGCAACCACTTCTGAATTTCCAATTTTCTATGACGCAGATGCTCGTGTCTCCTCATGTTCCTTCATTGCATATTAAATAATAAAGTGTTAGTTTTATGTTAAAAAATTCATATAATCATAGGATTTTTTTTTTTTAAATTATCCTCTGAACTTGTAACATATTTACCATAAATAGAGTACAGATTTCCCTCCGAATATTTTTTCATTCCTGCATTAGTTCTTCATGAATATCTATTTAGCATTTCTCAGCCTTTTTCTTTGTTGGGGGAAATGAAGTATTTCGCCAACATGGTGTGCTACTATATACTGAGGTTTGTTGGAACATGGGGCTTCAGTGGTGATGTTTGATGATTCCGGCTCACTTTTTTTATCTTCATATTAGGAAAAACAAATTTCATTGAAATGAGTGTTTTAAAATTTATTATGATAGTAATTGTGAATATTATATAATTTTATAACTACAGTTGGACCCTGCTTACCGGGACCAAGACATTGCCGATTTATCCGTAGTGTATGAAAGAATAAGATAAAAAATGTTAATGTAATTCTTATGATATTATACCTGTTAGAAATGATTGAAACGCAATAACAGCTTAATATTTAAGTAATATGTAAATTAATGTACGTGTTAAATTTATTATCCCAACTTCAAATGATTTAAAAAATAAATACTGTAAATACATGATTCAATTTATTACTAGTGATTAACAAAGAATCTTCAAGTTTTTAATAGTCATTTTTGTTATAGTTATGATTCAAGAAGTCAGTTACGTTGTTTTGAAATTTGGGTATGGGAAACATTTCTCCCCTAGTATCTTCTATTTTTAATTGTAATAAAATTTATCCCTGGTGTTTCTGGATACTTATGTTAATAATCCAGGCAGGTATTACAATCAGAGAAGTCTTTTTTTTAATTTCTAAACTTTGTATTGTTTTTATTTATTAGTATATAATATACTATTAAAAAGAACCTTTTGGCAAAATTTTCTTATTTAATTAATAATAATG
This sequence comes from Halyomorpha halys, assembly GCF_000696795.3. Lineage (NCBI taxonomy): Eukaryota > Metazoa > Arthropoda > Insecta > Hemiptera > Pentatomidae > Halyomorpha > Halyomorpha halys. Next base: position 73,575 of record NW_027109892.1, read on the forward strand.
AATGAAACATTAGGTTGTAAAATATTAACGAATAATGTTTACAATTCGCTTCTGTTTTAAATATTTAATCTGTAGTACTTCAGTGGGCTTGAACAAAATTTATATTCCTTCTTGATTCTTTATGCCTGGTCGAACTTGTACCATTATTTATTATTTATTTATTTATCACCCTACTCCGCCTATTAGACAATACGGGTGTTCGCAGCAGTGGATACAACTCATTGCTGCATATGACAAACATTACAAAGCTGTGCACACAGCTTGCTCTTGCTACAAAATAAATCTTGCTCTTCTACTGAGGCCTTGCAACGAACTTTTACCATATCTACCTGACTATATTTGGAACCTTTTCCAATTTTTCTGTTACTTACTATGGGTCAGTACCTGTTTGTATATGACCTCTCCCCTCCCCCTACTTTTAAGGTTTTTCAGTTTCAGTGTTCTTTGTGCTGTGATTCTCTAAACTACTGTCGTCTGTTGTCCAAATTGTGTTTTTAGATTTATTTTATTAACAATGCTGACCTTAGATGAATTAGTTTTTATTACGTGTACTCTTTTGCAGTGTTACGTATATTTTCTTTTATCCTATTTTACTATTCGTTTTGTAGTCACGGGTAGTGTTTTCTATTTTAACTAGCTATTCGGGAATGTTATAAGGTTTTCAGTTTCAGTGTTCTTAGTACAGTGATTCTCTGAACTACCGTCGTCAGTTGTTCAGGTTTATTGGCGTTTTTTAATTAATTTTTTTAGCAATGCCGACTCTAGATGAATTACTTTTAATTACGTGTACTCTTGTTCTATGTTACGTATATCTTCTTTTTGTCGTATTTTGTTTTCATTTCATAGTCTCGGGTGGTGTCTTCTGTTTTAACTAGCTATTCAGGTATGATTTACATAAATAATTATTTAGATATATGTTTTAGAAATAATTGTAAGTAGTATAAATAATATTAGTTAACTAAATTAATTGTCTAAGTTTAAGGTTCCACATAGTGACTTCAGGGCCCTGTTTTATAATAAAGTACAAGCTAATACTATTAATCTTGTAGTTTGTATTTGGCGCAATTACACTGACTTGTACAGCTCTGCATGATAAATTTTTACTTTTAATGTAAAAAACTTACTCATATAATGTCACTAATAGCCGCCCTATCATGAAACAAAATGTGTTAGTGCTTGTAATTTATAGCTTGTGTACTTGTATTTATGGACTAATACTATTGGCTTTAATTATGAAACCAGGTCCCTGATTGTAGTGTATTCAATGGTCCTTCCTGCTTCAGTATTCTTAGTTTTTCTGATACTTTCAGTTTGATTTAAATTATTACGGTCGGGTTTGATAACAATAATTATAAATTTAAATTATTATTCTTCTAAATTAGTTTTTAAGTAGTCTTAATAAGTTTACGGTTCCCAGTTTCTTGAGAGGTTCGGTTGTTGCTAAAAGTTATTGTAGCTTCTTTTAATTGTGGCCCGTTATAACCAGCCGCTTACAAGGAAAACTCGACCACTTCAAGGAAATTAATCTTTTAACCAATTTTGCTGTGCCTCTTCTAGTAAGGTAAAATTAAACTTTCTTCACTTTCCTGTAATCGATGCATGTAAATATTTGATCAATAATTATTATTTTAAAAATAAATACATAGAAATATGGGGAACATTAAATCTTAATAGTTTCTTCTGATTTTTTTTATTAAGTATACCATTGTTTTAACCATATTTACTATATATATTCCTACTTCAATTCATTTCTATTTGTACCGTAACAAAAATAGGAAACAATTTTAAGTTTGGAAAACGCCAATTAATTTTATTAACCAGTAGGTATTACGTCTTAATTTTTTTAAAAAAAACTTTTTAACCTCCGCAAGATATGAATAATCACTTACGACTTGTTTGTATGAATGACTGTGGATTCATAACTTTCGAAAGCCTCCTCTCATGAAAGAAAAACCACTTATGCCCCTTATATTATTTGAAATTCATTTTTCGTCAGATGTACTCCTAGTGGGTGAGGAGGGGGGAGGGGAGGGACCTTAATACTTACAGGTACCTGCCTGTAAAAAGCGACTCAGTGACTCTTTTGACTAACAAAGAATATTTTGCAACTTTAGGGAAATCATGCTTTTGGCTTTCTGACTCTCTTATTTTAAGGTCCTAGCCAAACTATAGTTCGTTTGTTCTTTTAATGAATAAGGATAAATAAAACAGACTTGACTTGAATCGTTATTATTTTTAGGGTCTTAATAATATGATGGTTTATATGGTTTATAATAATATAAACTCTTTCTGAACATGGTTTAGTATATATTTTTTTTTTACTTTTAGTAATAGTTATTTTTATCTCTGATAATTGTTTTCATATATGAGTGTACATAATTTTTCTTTCTGTCCTCTCTGTTCTGATGGTCTCGGTCTAAAGCAACGGTACTCGACCTTTTTTTTTTTATAGGGGCCAAAAACATGTGTCAGTCATTGTGTCGCGGGTCGCAAAAAATAAAATAAAATAAATTTATTTGGTTTTCGCGATTGTTAAAATTGAATTAAACAATTATGAACGGATTCATCAGGCATATTGTAAATTTATTTTTTGTAATTTCTTGACGTTTCAAACACGTCGCAGTTTCCGTGGACACAAGCAGTTGTTTAATTCAAATTATTTAGGTATTAATAAAAAAACAAATTAATGAACTATTTACTGTAATGAAAATGATTTGGGATCAGTTGGATCAATTGGGCACGAAATTCAAACACGTTTTAAGCTAAATTTCTTATTCATTTTAATTATTGCTTAATAACATAATAGCTTCTTCCCATTTCCATTGTTTATTTCATCCCACTTGATTTCCTGTAACATGTCTCGGTCTCTCACAGTTAATTATCTGTATAATAATTTAATTATTTATTATTTACATAATGTTTTCGCACCTGGAAATTGGGAAGATGATTAATCTTGTAGTGAACCTTCTTGACGGAGTAAAACTCAATAAAAAAAATTATACGGGAATAAATTGGTTTTGTGACGCGAGGTAAAACGGGTGTAATGAATGTGAAGGGTGGAGGAGCAACGCTGGTCAATTCTAGGAGAAAAATATTTATATTGTAACAAGATAGTAGGAGCTTACAGTAGCTCAACAATCTCAGAAGTTTCTATAAGAATTATAGATTTCTTGTAAACTTCTACCTTTTTTGGTTTGTCTAGCTATGTTCCCGTCCTAAATACGTTCATATTGCTAATGTAAATTTAGGTATAAGAATTTTTATTTGTAATGTAAACCTAATCTATCAATATTTCTACAAGATAAATTAATTTTAAAACTAGTAAACTCGCTATTAGAAAGTACTACAAGAGGCGGCCGACAATTGGCGCAGTTTTTGCAAGACATATTGAAAACATTCGATCAAATGTTTATATTAATTAGTTTAGCTATCACAAGCCAATCGTATCAACGTTTATTAATAATACGAATAATGATGTAAATTATAATTTCACAAATGAATAGTATAATTTAATAAAACATTTTTTAATAATAATAATTAAATAACAAATTGAAATAATTAAAAATAACATAAAAGAACAAGAGTCAGAAATCAGTATTTTATTATTAATTCAATTTTAATAAATTATTTCCTTTTCAGAAGTTTCACTTCTGTTGGCCAGTCCCAAGGCTGCCGCCATTTTTACCATATATTACTTAATTTTGAAAAAAATTATTAATGTATGAGGAATAGCTGAATTTAGTAATTAGTTGTAAAAATTACATAAATTGTATGTGCGTATTTATTTTTGTCTTATTTTTGTATTTACCGTGTGTGTGCTAATAAGGTTCATTTGTTATAATATATCTTGGAGCCTTAATTATTATTTTTTATGAGCATTTTTATTATGCTTAACGCCTTAAACTATTCAGCTTAAAGTTATTTTCTAATTCCAGTCGTTCACAACTTTACATGAGTTGATTAGTAGTTAGTTCAATTTATTATTGATTCTTGTAGTTTTTGTTGGTACAATATTTGAAGTTTTATTAGAGTTCTTTTAAGGATTAGATGGAACGCCATAAATTAGCTATCGTGTTTAAGAGCTGTTAAGAAAGATTCAACAGCGCGAACTGTTAATGGAAGAATGGAATCGATGCTGAAACTCCCTTAGAGCAATTACTCACTGCTGTTCTACCTGTTGTGTTAGCACTGCCGAGTTTTGTTGATTAAATGCAGAGTGTTCTGTCCTAGATATTGCTAAAAGGTCCATGATTCGTGTGCAATGGTATATCATAAATATTTCACTTTGTGAATTGTATTTGTCTTCCATTTTTGTGCTATTTTGTTATGATTAAATTTCTATAATTTTATATCAAGTACGAAAACGTGATTGCCATTGGTTTAGGAAGGAAAATATAGCAGTAGTAGGGTAATTATCTTTAACCTAGTAGTTATATTAAAGTTAAAGTATACCTAACGATATGTGAGACCAGTCAGCTTACTGGAAGCAACTCACCCCGAGCTGTAACCCTACCCCGGCATATCTTAGTCTGAATTTGAATTAACATAAAAGAACAAGAGTCAGTATCTGTATAATAATTTAATTATTTATTATTTACATAATGTTTTCGCACCTGGGAATTGGGAAGATGATTAATCTTGTAGTGAACCTTCTTGACGGACTAAAACTCAATAAAAAAAATTATACGGGAATAAATTGGTTTTGTGACGCTAGCTAAAACGGGTGTAATGAATGTGAAGGGTGGAGGAGCAACGCTGGTCAATTCTAGGAGAAAAATATTTATATTGTAACAAGATAGTAGGAGCTTAC
>NW_027109892.1:78834-79349 GCF_000696795.3 Halyomorpha halys
AGCTTACTGGAAGCAACTCACCCCGAGCTGTAACCCTACCCCGGCATATCTTAGTCTGAATTTGAATTAACATAAAAGAACAAGAGTCAGAAATCAGTATTTCAATTTAATCCTCTCTGGTTTTATAAAACCATGTTTACTTGGTAAATAATGTTTACATATTCTAAAAAAGGATTAGTTAAGGTGCTTTTATACATCAGTTTCAACCAAGATTCCAACAATAATGGAAGAGAAAAAAATTTATATCGTCATTTAATGATTTTGTATTTTCTGAAAATAAAAATCCGCTGCACAGACGGCTAACACAATTTGCAGTGTGTGTGGCGATGATGCCTTAGGAGAGAGGACCGTCCGTAAGTGGTTTGCTCGGTTCAGAACCGGAAATTTTGACTTGGAACACGCAAAGCGCTCGGGTCGTGCGACTTCAATTTCAAGCATTGGTCACAGACAACACTCATTATCACTGTCCATCACTCTACGACATGGACATCGCAGAAACGCTTAACATATCTCAT
>NW_027109892.1:79527-82348 GCF_000696795.3 Halyomorpha halys
ATAGTTTTCTAAAAGAGATATTGTTCTTATTAAATTAGATCTGGTAGCTTTAATGTTTATAGATTTTCACAACTATAAAGGGTTAGCTGTCATGTGAAAATTACTTCTTTTTTTACTTTAAAAGGTTCCAGTGTAAAAAAAAGAAAAGTAGAAATTAAATTAATTTTGTGAACAATAGGTAATTTCCATTAGTACTAGGAAAATTAGCAGAGACCCTTGAATGTACTTAAGCCGCAGTCCGTATTTGTGTTTGATCGTAGGTGTAGATTGCAAAGAGTTCTTTTTGACTTGGAGAGACATCGAAATTTAATCAGACTTAGCCATTCAGAAGTAGTTAATTCATGATTTATAGTTTGTGCCAATATTGATCAGTCTGAGGATGCGCATTTATTCATGTTTAAAACCGACCGTTAATTATCAATAGGTATTTTTCCTCTAAAATAAATAAACTGTTTAAAAAATATTGTTAAAAATAAAAGCCTCTTGGTCTATCTGTACTTCTGTAATTTTATAGCACATTATTCATAGGTACAGAAACTTTGGTTAGAGTTTTTGAAACGACATAAGTTGGAATTGTAAACATTCACAGAAACTATTATGTTGAATATTTCTGCATTTATGATTTCATCTTAGGTGACATACTTTTAAGATGAAATTCAGGAATATTATGTTATTAAGGAAAATCTGGAATCCTGATTATGACTATAAAAAATGGCTTTTTTCCTGTGTTCCTCGAAATCTTTGCGTATAAGGTTATACTTGATTTTATTGTGACTCAGAAATGAGATTTCCTTGTTCTTCATCTCACGTTGTTTTAGATCAGATTGCTGCATCAGTCTGAGTTGTTTGAACGAGCTGAATGCTGGAACAAATCAATAGGAGGTACCTCAGAGGGAGAATGGCGGTGCCTCTGTATCTCCTCCACCTTTATTTAAGGGCGATTCTCCAATAACTGAAAAACTTATAACGAAAGCTCTTGTCCATAAAAATTTTTAATATTCGTATGTTAGCTCTTAGCTCAAACCATTATCTAGCAAAACTTACTAACAAAATTTTTATCTGGAAGTTTTGCAAAAAAATGCTTTAGAAAATGTTTTAGTGCTGAATTACTATCAAATTATTAATTTAAGGAATACCATAATGAAGAATACGATAATTAATCATTATAAAATAAAATAAAAAGGTTCACAATAAGATATAAAATATATCAAGCCACGACAGTTGTAATTCAAAATATACTTCAAAATATACTGTCCTATTGTTTTGCCTTTCCGGCCGACTTGCATGGAAGAGTCAAGAGTGAAAGTAGTGACTAACTTCGCGCCTGTTTCATTTCAGATTATCAGAATTAAATATAATGTTTCTATTTTCATTATAAGATTCTCACTTTATCATATATATTGTTTTCTCTCGCACATAGCTATGTATTATTCTTACCTTTGCAATATTATAATTTTTCTGTATTTTAATTGTTTTTGTTTGAAACCGTGCTGTCAAAGCTTCCTAATCTATTAATATATGGAGCTTTCCTTCGGCTCTTTCCTCAGATGTTTTATCGTGTTTAGTAAAATTTTTTTTATCCTAAATGTTTCCTTTTTTTCCATAATCTTTTTTTTTCTAAATAGCTATTTAAGGATCTTGACTTTTCACTAATTTTTTTTCCGATTCTGTAACAGTTGTTAACTAAGTTTTCTGTTAAACTAATATCGGCACTGGATAGTGCTGACTTGACATCTACTTCTGAAGTTGAATCATCTTTTTCAGGAAGGTTGAACATTACTATATTATTTTTTCTATCTTTCTACTCTAAATAATGTTTTAATAAAATGTCTGATTTTTAAGCTCATCAGCCTTGTTTTTTACGTATTTGAGTTCTGTTGTTTCGTTTTCTAAGTGTGGATTTTTTGTCGCGATTATTTTATTGTCTTGAGTTCGTTATTGTTGTTTCGAATTTCCATCAAAATTGCTTGAAGTGTGCCATATTCCCAGATTGTTATTCGTACTTCAATGAAAATTAAATCACTTATCAGTTGCCTTGAATTGCCTGTAGTGTCTTAATTCTTCTCTTCTCACCTACACATCAATAAAGAACTATATAATGTACATCATTGAGCCAAATCGTGAACCAATTGGATCAATTTGAACTTCGGTTAACACAAAATAACATAGATACGATCTTCACTCTATCACGGCTGGTGGACAACTTTCCTTGGTTATATAAAAGCTTGAAATAAATCTTGGAATAGTAACAATAAATAATTTATTGTGTTAAGCATTAGCCGATTTAAATTTAAAATATTAGTATTGCTAATTCAGAGTTCTTCTTCCTGAAGGATTTACTTACCTTTTCTTTTTTAAACAATAGTGATGCATCGCTAAAGTAATATATAAAGGAAAAAAAAACTAATTTTTAGTTAGTTTTTTTTTTTTGTTAGTATACATTATATTCTTTTCTCTTTGTTATTTTGTTTTTGTTTTTTAATAATGAATTTATCGTTAATTTTCCTATATTTAATAAACTAACTTTGTTTAAGTAGTCTTTAATAAGTTTGCTATTTCATACTTGAAGATCTTAAATCCATCCGCCTTCTAATCTTTGACTGCTATTAATTCCAACAAGGAAAACCTAAATACTTTAGGAAAATTAATCTCTTAGCTGAGTTTCCTTTACCTTGTTGAGTGGTCTAATTAAACGTACCTGGCTCATTTCTGCTTGAAACTTTTATTAGAATCCGTTTAAAATAGTTTCAAGTTCCTTAAACTTTGAAGTTTAAAATAATACATTTTGTTATACTCTTCAGTTTTTTTTCTCTTTTTTTTT
>NW_027109892.1:83133-129602 GCF_000696795.3 Halyomorpha halys
ATTATACATTTTTAATTAAACGTCTGCCAAAGCAGGATACGACTTAATAGAGTTGAAGTTTAAAATATTAGGTATTTTTATAATTATAACACTTAGCGTTTATAAGAATCCACTTTAAAAATTAGCCTATTTTCTTTCGGCGTAGCAGATGCTTCGATTGTCAAAGTTTTAGTGCTTTATAGTAGACTTTATAATAATACTTTATAAATATTTTGAAAAAAGCAATATAACCAATCATAGGAATCAAGCAGCTTCCTCCAATTTCAAATTTTTAAAAATTTATTTATTATATAAGTTTCTTTTTCAGTATATTTCTGTTGAGTACGTAATTACCTATGTTTGAAGGTTAATACGAATATTTGAAATATAGTAATAGTTATATATAACAATACAATAATAATAATAATAATATAATAGGTTAATTGAATATTTGAGAATAAAATATATGCTGTATGTACATGTACTGGTATTTGGTGGGGGGAACAAGTCCGCCAAGTGGGCCTAATGGTCCTTTTTGCCAACCCCTGTCGGCTACCTAAGTTGCTAGGCCTGTTTCTGTGCAAGCCTTGCCTGTTTTCCCCAGAATTTGAAGAAATGTAAGAGTTGAAAAATTGAAAAGTTGTGGACGTAAATTGATAAAAGTCGATATAGAACCAATTAGGTACCACCTCTTCGCCAAAAATTTCATCAAAATTGAATTAACAGTTTCACCGATTATTCATGAAATCTCGATTTGACTTCAGACATACATAGAACTTGTCACTTGATGTGCAAAACGTAATAGTCGAGGAAAATGTCGATTCTGAGGACATATTTATTTTGGATAGGAGTGCAAAATGTTTGTGTTTTTCTTTTTAATCTGGGGACATTTAATTCTTGCATAAAAACAAAGCTGTTTTCCTCCATTTCGGTAGTGAAAGATCAAAATTGAACATTGAAGCCACATTCTTTTATGCAACAGAAGTATGTCTTATTGTTATACTATTATTAGGATAATGACGGTATTTTGTTATTTTATTTATTTTTTTATGGAATTTAAACTTTATTTTATATTTAAGCAATGATTTGAATTAAGAGAAAATGTATAGAAAATTTATCTTTGATTTTTTTTTTCTCGTTGGATGTTGTTAGATCTATATTATTTTAAACTCTGTGGCTGCTCTATGTAATGACTAACACTAAATCATAATCCCAAAATTTAGTGGATTATTCCTCCCAAGATATGGACAGCTTGAGTGTTATCGTTCGTGATTGATAGCTATAAAGACGAAGACAAATTCAACAAGTCGAACTGTTGATAGGAGAACGGAATCGATGCCGAAACCTCATCCCCGCCATTAGACTCAATTACTCACTACTCACCTGTAGAGTTAGCTATAGCCACGTCCAATTAAATTGTCTCTTGATTAAATGTCAGCTCATCTGTATTTCTCGGCTCTGACACCGGCTCAGATATCTCTTGAATAGAGGTAGATAATTAAAATGGTAGTGAAATTATTTCAGCTATTTTAATTAATAAACAAAATGGTCTACGTTTCTGCTGATATGGCATTCTCAGGAACACAAATTTGGGTTTAATGAAATAACTGTTAAAAGTCCGTATGATCATAGCCAGCTTGAAACCCTTTTATAATAAAACCCCGTTCCTTATAATTTTGAGTCTATGGTTTGTATCTGAAATATACAATTGCAATTTTTATTCCTGAGGATGGCGTATTAGCCGAAACGTAGAATATTTTGTTTATTAATTAAAAATGATAAAATAATTTTGCCTTCAAATTTTTACAAATTTACCCTCATCTTAAATAAATTTCATACAAAATAGTACCTAAAAGCTATATTAGGTACTATTTTGTATGTACCTAATATAGCTTAAAAGCCAAACAAAAAAAAAATGTGGTCCACAAACTATTATTAGAAAACAAAAAAATTAAAAACGATGCTTAATATAGCCATATTTTGGGCATTTAATTACAAGACTTCAATTGTGGATTCTGTTTGTGTCTAGTTACAATAAAAGTTACATGCAAAAATTTTTCCATAAAATCAGAAGTTCTTGTGATTTCGGATTGCGAATGAGAAAAAAATCGGTTTTAATTGGTCCTAAAACGATTTTTTGAAGCTAAATTTTCTCGCGAAGAGTTACTTTATAATTTTATTATTGAGGAATGTGTGCGAATTTCAATCTCAAAACTGCTTTGACAGAAATATTTTTCCTTGCTTTCACCTTGAGTCGAGGGGAAGTGCCCATTCGGAAGCCGTAAAGTTATACGATTATAATCAATATCTAAGTGATTTATTAAGATTTTGATTTACAATCAGTTGTTTAAGTTCGAATTAGTTTTGCGTGCACACAGTTAGTAACTTGAAGTATTTTTTAATCAAACTGTTCACTTAGGTATTGTTTATATCGGAACCTGTTCGTGCTATACTTCAGGTATCCCGAGTGTATTTTAAGATTATAATAAATTGTTATGGAAAAAGAGGGGGGGGGGCTGAAAATTGTGAGACTTTTCTGGCAATAACATTCATATATATTTTTCTCTCAAGTTTCAAACTGTTAATCCCTGGAGGGGCAATAATGGTTAGTGAGTTAGTTCAGAAATCTTTATCTATAATAAGTATAAAAAACCACAAATTTAGGTGGTCTCATGGCTTATCTGCTGTGTGACGTCTTCGCCGCCGCAGTGACGTCTTCTAACTGCTTTCCGGTGCAGATTCAGCGGTTGGTGAAATGGTGAAAACCCTGTATCCTCGCCTGGTGTCTGAGAGACGTCTTTGTTCCTCCGTGGCTGGCCAGCGTGTCCTGGACTATGGCATGATGGTAGGGGCAGGCCAGGTCGTAGCTTGCATGCCACGATAGATAATTTGGGCGGCGTTTTCGGGGTCTTCCGGTGTCAGCGGCAAGGGAGGGCTTCAGAAAATGAGATACCCGACCTCGATTTTATGTAAATTCAAAATAACTGTAAAAATCGGATTACTTAAATCCAACGGGTATCATTCATTGTTCATATTGTACAACCTTACTACTTCTTTCATTGTTTTAACACTTTGCCGCCGCTCTCATTGTATTTCGTGGTAATAGAGTAGTAGAATAAACTTTCTATAACCATTTAAGCCCTTGAGTTATTAAAGGTTATTGACCTATTTTGATTTCTCAAGTTTTTTTTTTTGCAATTATTTCTTGAACATTATTAGACAAACATTTCTATGAGGTTTATTTCATGAATTTTATATTTTTTGCCACTGGACTTATTTGGAAAACTTATTTTTCTACTGATACACATCTTGAGTTAAGTGAACTATGTAGGCATTTGAAATGGTAAAAAATATTCAAATATAGATTTGTATAAAATTCTTGTTGCTTTATTTACATAATTTAAATTATCATTGTTAGCTTAATAATGCATTGAACGTGAAAGAAACTGGTGAAATTAATAAAGTTTTCAAGATTTTATTTCCCCGGAGATGCGGGGGCGTAGTAAGGATTCCTGGTTTTCTGAGATAAGGAATGCTCTTTAAGTAATGTTGGTTTTCCTCCTAAAGAGGCATGATAAATATCTTAAAGTGCATTGTCATTGTGAAAGTTAGCTCTTTGACAAATTGCTATTTTCATCGGCCCGCCTCCGCAATTCGCCAGGAGGGATAGCTGTAAGCGGAATGGTATTGATGTTTGTGTTTGGAGTCTGTTTCGGAACGTTACATATTCAGCAGGTATGTTCAAACTATTGTGCATGTTCAGAATGCTTGTGTTCCAACTCTCTGTATTGAATGGCGGTTGCTTGTTAGTATTACAGAGAACCACTTAAAGTGTTTTCCTCTCCCTTTCACACCATATTAATTTTTTTGTAGTGTTTAATCGTTCAGGAAGGCGGGACAAAATGAGTAAGCGACATTTCAAACAAGTGCAGAAATTAACAAAATCTTTGATAGGTTTTTAAATTATATTTTGTTATCAACTATTTAAACTACAATAATATGTTAAAAAAAAAAATGAAAACGAGCTACATTTAAGTCTTAAAAGTCCTGTTTTGTCCCGTATGTGGAGTAAAATGTGGAACCTACTTTAATTCTACTTTAAAACTTAACACATTGTCACAGGTTATGGTACTTTTTGTTAAGTATTTACTTGTTAGACCAAAAGTCCAAAATGACACGTTCAACATAAAAATAAACTTAAGGCGATATTTTTTCGCTTCAAAATATTTATTCTAGTTGGGATGTGGATCTTCCTTCACTCAAGTAGATATAATATGAGGAAATATTACCTTGAGCTAGAAATAAATAATAAAACGGGATGATTTTTTGCTAGTGTAGTATCCTGGACTAGTATCTGTATTATCTGTCCCAAATGTTAATTTTTGCAGTAATTTAATTAAAAACTTTTTTACTTTCCTTTTTTTAAGTTTTCATCAAATACAAAAACAATGTGCAATTCACCTAATAACTTTACTTTTATTCATTTATCTTTACGCAATATTAAGATTTGAAAAAAACATTGTTGTATTTTTCGATCAGATCTAGCGTAGAGAGGTTTGGCAAGCTGCTTATTCTTTTAGAATATTTTAATTTTTATGATTTAATTTATGTATAAAGTTTTAATCTAACCTTACACCGCCATGTGATAAAGAGGCACAAAATATGTTGATGATGTTCATAATCGTTAGTTGTTTTTATTTCTATTATATATGTATGATATAAAAACAGGATTGGAGAATATGTTGCTTATAAAGTACTTACTCTTGCTTTATAAATTAAGAAATCATATATCTAGCAGCCGTTGATGTAATAAAGGATTAAATAATTAATTTCGCTGTTTATATATAAATAACTTTGTTATTTAGTATTACGTTTTCTTCCTGGTCCAAGTTATTACGAAATCAGATGTAAGAGGGATCGAACCATTGCTAGAAAATTGACTCATGGGTCGTTAAAAGCGGTCATGGAGTATAAACTTGTCTAATTTCTGCGTTTGCTAGTTACGTTTTCTTTAAATTACTTATGTAATTGTGAAATAAAATGTTCTTACATTAGTGAGCATCATTGTATCTCATTAGTTCCAGATGTTATTGGATGGTATTGTCTTCATGGTATTTTTTTTATCTTTAGTTAAACAACAGTCGCTGTTTCATGAATTGAATCTTGGCTTGGCTAAATCTCAATTCGTGATTTACCAATATACTACGCTTTTAAACAAAAAAAAAGTTAATGAAAAACTATGAAAACTTCGATGGAGTTTTTGTTTTAATTCTGAGAAAATCAATATTAAAGTCTGTTTGAAATATAGATTAATATCTATTTTCAATGTATATTCTGAACTGAACCTGCCTAAATGGCAATCCTGCAATATTAATAGCTTATGTGATTGTTTCAACATACAAATGTATGGAACGTGCTGAAATATCAGTTTTTATTAGTATATGATTACTGAATTATACAGTATTTATTTTGAGAAATCTATATCTCAGGAACTATCTGTCTATTAGCACTCAAATGAGGCTTAAAGTGGTTTATGACGTTTATTTTCGTAGGAGTAGTAGTTTTCATGAAATTTGCTAAAATAAATTGATGTATGGTTGTTTTGACAAATTTTCATTTGCCAAATTTATAATGGCAGAGTCTGACAAAATAAAGGAAATTTAACTTACTACAAAGTAGTTTATGACATTTATCTTGGGAGGGGTAGTAGTTTTTATGATATTCACATACTAACATACATTTTTATGAAATGTTGGTTTTTAAAAGGCTATATCTCGAGAACTATTAGATGTAAATAGCTCTATTAGGCCTAATATTTCAGTAAATTTACTGTTCTTTAAATAATGTTCTTTTAGATTTTCTAGTGTTGTTAGTTTTTAAGATATAGAGCTCCGAATCAAAAACTAATGTTTTTTTTAAAGGTTCTGAAACAGCCGCCATTTTTCATTCCCCACCTATACTTGACAGACTCATCAGTTTTGACTAGTAATTATACATAGTTTTCATTAAAGTATCCAAAAATTGGGGTGAGATTGTTTTCCTTTTTTTCCCGGCTCTTGTACTATGTGATGCGATTCGGCCTCAAGAGGCAGTAGCTTTTTTTTTTTCCTTTTCTGGAAGTTGTTATTATTTAGCTACTAAAACAGATATTGGCAGCAGGTTTGGTATAATGATCATCATAATATAATAATATAGTACTGAATTATTGTGAATTATTTTTTTTTAAGTTACAAGTTAAATTTATTTTAGATAGTGATCGGGTGTTGAAAAGAAGTAATTGGAAAACAGGTTGTTAGGGCTTGATCCAGTGGCTGGTGGTAGGTTGTGAAGTTTAGGGTCGTTAATGGCACTGAACTAACTTCGGAAAGGAATTGAATTGAACTGTCGGGAGTTTTCCTTTTTTCCCCTCTTTCTGAGCTTAACTGGCCTTTAGAAAGGTGGTGAGACACGCTCAGACCGCGGTTGAACAAGAAGTAAAGGTGTCAAAAGGAAATGACAGGAAGACAGTTGCTACTGCGTTAATAGAACCACGCCCTCCTTTCGAATTTCTGAAGCTAACCTCACGCATGACCTCACTACCTGTAGCTTATCTTTGAGACCTCTGAATAAGCCAGTCAGCTTTTCAGGGTAGGGAATGGGGATGATCCATCTTAGAGTAAATTAGGATCAGCTCTTTGTCCCTAGTCATTCTTCCGTATGTTTCATAAATAACATATTTCTGAATCGCATAAATATACAATGTAATATTTGGAAAGTAGTCAATTAAAACCTCAATGTCCATTAGGATAATATAGCAGTTACGAAGTTCTCATTGCTTACGATCAAATTGCTTCAGAGCTCTGCAGTAAACAGTCCAATAAAATATTTCCCCTTATAACGTTAATTTCCGGTTATTATCCTTACAGAACGTTTAATGTGGCTTAAATTATGACTTTCAGTGATGTTTATTATTGTCATACTTTAGCATTTACAGATAAGGATTTAATATTCATTTGTTATTACTTGCTAACTTGTTGATGGTTAACTTAAAATCTTTATCATTTTGTGTTTAACGTTGCCCTTCTAATGTAGGTACATTTTGTCTGATATCACTCTTATCCATCTTACAATTTTTTTTTTAATATATTTTATTTCACAATTGCAATAGGTGCAATATAGCATTAAAATAAGGGTTTGGGATTACCCTTAGACAAAACTATTTTAATAAGCCTTTTTACTCGTTTATATAAGTAGATACACAAAGGGGAAAAACAAAACAAAATATTTTATAAATAATGGGGTAGATAGTCTGTGCACTTTTATGGCAATGGAAAGCTGTTAGTTGTCTTTGAGAGTAATTTCCTATTTTAGTCATTTGCGGGTTTAAAGATCTGGCGAAGTAATCAGCTAATTTGAAGATCTTTTATTCTCATTTTTTTTTTTTTTTTGGAATAGTATATAACCCTCAATTTGTTTTTAAATCTGACATTGCGAACTATCTATTATATTAATTCATTAATTTACTTAATTATTATTTTTTAAATTTCGATTAGCTTAAAACAATCAAATATTTTTTTTTATTTATTGACAACTGTATTTACATAAGAATACTTACTGTAAATTTTATGCAAGTTATTATATGATGATACTTGTACCTAGATAAACTATCTATTGGTAGCGTGCTAATAATATTTCTACATTGGAGGGTCTCGAGGCCATCTTATTTTATGCGCGTCGGAGGATTGTCAGGCATGAAAGAGGAAGCAAGTTTGGACATATTGGGTTTGGGTGGTTATAGAGAGTTCGTCTGCTTCGGTCTAGATCGGTTACACATGGAACATTAAGGTCTTTAGTATAATCATTTAGGAAGACATATGTAAAAATTCATTAATTGTTAAAAATTATCTCGTTAAAACGTCAGATTTTATGGAATGTATTTATATAATATGGGATATATCTGTACCGTTGTGTATACTGATGAAATATCATGTTTGTCAGCAGCCGCCTAAATCTCTCCATCTCAATATTGTTTGTCCGTGGGCTGATATTATGTTTTTGTCTTTTCTATGTTTGCCCTTCTATATTAGATTTTCTTTAAGGAGTTGCTTTCTCTTGTATGTTGTTATTGGCCTGGGGTTTCTTGAATTTTGCCTATTTTTTTTTCTTTCCTTACTTTTTTTTCTTCTTTCATAAATTTCCAGTGACAAACTGGTTAAGTGCCGTCCAGAAGTGAAATAAGTTTTTGTAGAGATTATTTTTCGATAGAATTCGTTGAAATTTTATTAAAAATATTTAATATTAATGTTCTTTCTAGTTTGTAAAATAAAGATTACAGAGCTTATCTTCTGTGTGAAAAACTTATTGTGTTTTCAACTGCTTAAGTTCATTAATGTTCCTTAAAATAAAAAAAAAAAAAAAATCAAAGTTTGTTTCTTGTATTTTACCTATTTTTTTTCTTCTTTCATAAATTTTTAAGCAGTATTGGAAAATGAGTTAACCCGTTAAAAAAACTTTTTTTTTTCAACAGAATGTGAAATAAGTTTTTTAACAGATTGTTTTTCGTTTCTAAGTATACTAAAATAAATTGGATTGTTTTTCGTTTCTAAGTATACTAAAATAAATTGCAGCACACTCAAAATCAATAGAAATCTGCTTACAATGATAAGAAGAGTGGAATTTTCTAGTTTTGCAGCCCAAGAAAGCGTTGAGACTACTAACAGCTGAAGATATAACCAGTTTTGATGTAGTTCGAATCAAATGAAGAAGAATAGCAATTTATGCGGCAGTTGATGCGATGGATAGCTATATAGTATATTCAAAGTTTTAAAATTATAATTAAAATTAAATGTTTTAACAAAACTTACGTTTTATTATTTGTTTAACTTAATATCACGTGATTCCTAAAAAAAAAGAAAGAAAAAAACATTAATTTTATCGTTCTAGTGTTAGATTTAACTTTTATATGGAATACAGTTACTACCTCCCATTTAAGTAAATTTATTTGAAAAAAATATATAAAAATCCTTTCGGTTAAATCCTTGCTGTATGGTGGATAAACTGAGCTGTTAGATAAATTAATGGTGTTAGGTCTGGTCAAGTGGGTTGGTGTCTTAACGAGGTTCCGTTTATTATCTTTTTGTATGATGAAAATCATTATTAAAGCTTCATGCTATGTGTGAAAAATCAATCTTTTGTCTAGAAAAAGCGTGGGAGAGAAAAAAAGCAATTTAAAATCTTTTCTTTTAATCTTCCGAAAATACTATTGTGGGATAAGGGTAACTGCTAGCAACATGTGTGTGTTATTAGATCTGAGTAGGGTCATATATATGACGCCATTGGCCCCACTTGGGAGGCTTAAAAAGCGAAGGCTCGCTCTGATGAGCGGACCCATTTGTGGAAATTCATCTTCTACGGTCCTTAGTAAATATAGCATGGTTTTGGATTATGTTCTATCATTTTTCATATTATATTTAGATTACTGTGCTGTAATATAAATAATACGTTACAAATAATGTTAATTTCCATTTTCGCTTACAAAACTACAATATTTACAAATTATTTGAAATTCATATATATAGGATTCTTTCTCTCTCTTGATCACGCTCTTCCTGATTTCCCTAAATTAATCTTTTCTTCATTTAGATTGTTAAAGCCATATTTTATAATTAATTTGTGTTTTGTTGTAAATAGTATTTAGTTTGTATTAGTGTTTAATTTAATTACATTTATTTTTATTATTTAAATTGGAATTTAGTTATTTGGGATGAAAAATATGTATTTATATTTGTGTGTTATAACTAAGTAACAGAGACAGTTGCTAAGGGTTAATAACCGTTGCTAAGAGTCGCCTAGCAACAGGCCGACTATCTTCGTTTTTAAATCAGTTTCGGCTAATTAGTGGCTATGAGTACACTATTTTATGTATAAATATTAATTTTGTAAATTAGTTTCTTTTGTTTTTATCATTCATTTACCTTATTTTGTATTATTTGAAAGGCCTTTTTATTTTACTTTGTTCATTGTTTTATTATAACTCTTTTATTTATTTTATGTTTAAGTTTTATAAATTTTTGATTAACCGAATAAATGTTTATGTCCGAACCAGTTTGTTTTTGTTCTTTTAAAGCTTTCCAACAAAAAGACTTAGTCAATTTGAGGTGGCTTTAACATAGATAATAAAATTAATAATTAATTAATAGAAATTGTTTTTCTGCTATAATAATAATAAAAAATAAAATAAAAATAGTTTACCAATATCCAACGTTATTTCTTCAATAATTGTAATTTCTATTAAATCATGTGAATGTTTTAGGAAATCTTACAGCTAAACTTCCCCTGGGATCGTAATTACCTATATTTCCAATTTATTGTCGTTTGAGAATAAAATAAAGTTTAGAAAACAAGCGACGAGCTCTTTTTCAAAGATAAGTTTGTGTAGAAAATTCGTTTTTGTTACAGGTAAGCGAAAGTAATTGCTGAAATTTTATAAAATTTATGCGATACTACATTTCGAAATTTGGACCAAATTGGAAGTGCCGTTTCGAAATATAGATATGCAGAGGGTAATAAGTGTACGCTTGCGTTAACGGAAGTTAATACAACTGAACCTAATACAATTTATATAGATTCGAACAATACCTCAAAGTTTCATTAAAATCAGATTAAAGGTTCAATTATGTTTGTTCCTTGATACCTGAAATGTAAAATAAGATGGAACATTTTCAATTTTGAGACCATAATTTTTTAGTTTTTTATTTTTCTGCATTAATTTCCTGTCTACTGTACTTGGTAGTGAGAAAGTAAAATATTAAAAATTGAAAAATCGGCTCAAGGTAATTCATGAAATATTATGGAATGCGACATTTCATATATAAAGAAAAATTCGGTTACAATTGCAAAAAAAAAAACTTTACAAATTTTTTATGCAGTACATCAAATTAATATTTTATTATTTATATTCGTAATTTAATCCCAACAAAAATTTCAGATATACATTGACTCTGTAAAAATAAAAAAAATTGACAGAGACTCACCATGTATTTATGTATAGTCCTTATACTGTAGTGATTGAAATAAAAAAAAAAAATGAACATTTACGTGTTATTTTAGGTCACAGAATATTGTTCTATATAGCCTACTTTATCCATAATCCTAAATTAATAATCGATGTTTTTGTAAAGTTAATTTAGTGCAAAGTTTTTATATTTGCCCATTATTGCGATGGAGAACTCGTTTTCACTAAATATCATAATTAATCTATTTTTTTAATTTAGGCCGCATATAGTGTACAAGTGTATGTCGACTCTTCGGTTTGACAGGGTAAAGTTATAAGTGTCCCATAGATAAGGAAATTGCTAAAGAGAACGGTGGGGTGGTTGGAACCAGAAGACATAAAGTTGGAATTTAATTTCGTAGTTCCAGAGTGACTCCGAAATCTTTAAGAGCTTCTAGTTTGAAGTGCCTTCGTTCCATTTTTTTTTATTTTTTCGCCTAGGTTTGCTACATTCTACGTGTCCGGGTATGTTGCCTTGTTTATCCGAACTACTTTACTACCATAGTCTCTATGCTTTTTGGGCTCCAAGATTTTAAATTTTATTTAAATGACCGGTAAATTTTATTTCATGACACAAAAAATCAGATAGAATCTTTTCGATAATACTATTATAGAATTAATAATAGACGATAATACTATTATAATAATTTTTTTTCCTAATAATTTTGTATTATTTTTTTTTTGTGTACCAAGCTTGGTTGATCAAGGTTAAATATATTGTTGTTAATTTATCTTAATACCTTGGATTTTAAGCTGCACTGAAATGGCTTGAAGGCTGTTTTGCGGCTTAAAGTCTTAAACGGTCCAAATCGATTAATTAGCTTTCTTTAATTAGTTACCAACGCCCGATTATACCTGTTGTGAATCAATATAATTTTAGGTTATAATTTAATATTTTTTTTTAGAGTTTAAGCTCTTAATAGTTTCGTTTAACTTGGAAGGAACGTAGTTAAGGTGATGTTCAGATGGGTTTCATGCCGAGTCCAAAATCTTAATAAATGTTTTTCTATAAATTTTACAATAAATGTTACAAAATAGTTTTAATTTTAAAACTAGGGCATAATTGTTATAAAGAAATTATTGTTACAAAATTTCCTTCATAAAAATTATTAAATAAATGTTAAATAAAAATTGTTCTTTAAAAACATATAATAAAATTTTTATTTTTTAAAACAAATAAAAATAAAAGTTGTTAGGTTAATTTATTTTACTACAATAAAAGTTGATTTGGAATTGAAACTCTTTAGGAATAAAAATTAATGCTTTTGAAGTCATGCTTATCATCAGTAGAACAATATATATTTATATGTGTGTATTTAACTTAGGTTTAGGATGGAATAATCAATACCTTGAGAAAATTATTACCTTATATTTATAACGTTTTTTATATTTTGTGTATTATCAAAAGTCGGGCATATAACTTAGGTTAGGGGTTGCTGTTTCCCGACCCGTGAAATAAAGCGTCCATGCGTGCCTGATGTGGTCTAATACCCTTTTATCGATACCATCCCTTGCCTTATGATTTGTAATCTTTTTAATAATTCTCTTTTATACCCTACTTATCCCAAATGCGTATTACAAAAACTTTGGGATTAACAGCTTGTTAAATTTCTATTTACAGTTATTAATAAGCTTTACCTTTCCTTATGAAGTAAAATTACTTTAAATAATTCTAAAAAATAAATTTAAATGAGGAAATAAAGGATTATAGATTACTTGTACTTAATTGTCACTATTATTATATTTTTTTAAAGAATTTATTCAGTAATGTCCCTTTAAAATATTTTTCAGTAAAGGCTCCTTTAATGGGTCAATGTACATTACATCTTGATTGGTCAAGTTATTTATGTTAGTGAGGAATCTTTTGTGGTTCGGGTAGATATAAAACGATATTCCTATCTTAAAGCTACTCGAAAGATATGAATATTTCTAGTTTTATATTTTCTCCTAACTAGCATTGCCCAACTTTGTTGGTCAACTTGGTTTGTCTTCAACCAACTAAGTTTGGCATCGTCGTTGCTCAACCAAGTTATACTGTGTATGGGTCTCTTCAGACTTGGTTACTGGGCTGTCTGAAATTGAAGTTTATTTGTTTCAAAATTAATTGGATCTCTTTTCCTAATGAGTAATGTTATAATAAGTTCAAGGGAGCGAAGAGGTCACCTTAGCAGCCTCGCAACTGCAGTGGCAACGGTTCGACACTGGCCTGGGAGGGTTCACATTTATTTATTTCCAACCCCATAAAATTAAAAATGGACTCCCCTCTCCACTCTGGTTAGAATAAGTTGGTTTCCCACATCTTAGAAAGCTATAGAGTATTGTAATACAAAAAAGTGTCATTTAATTTTTAACGTACTCAGCGGATTGTCTATCAATACGTGAGTGGTATCTGTTCTTCAATATGTTGAAATAAAGATGAAATGTATTCCGATCTTGCTAATACTGGTCCGTTTTATATGATATTTGGTTTACAAGGTTAAGTAAGAAAAAATTTTAAATAGTAAATATATACAATTCTCACATTTACCAAATATAATATGAAAAATATATGCATATACATGACTTCCTTTTTTTAAATTTGTCCTTTGAGGCTGTGTATTTAATATTATAAAATAAAATTGCATAATTAAGCCGGCTTAATAAGACCTGTTTTATGCTAATTAATATAAAGCTGTGGTAATTCGAAAATGAATATTCATGACAGTAAAACTCACAACTTAATCTGTTTTAATTACAGGGGGCTCCCTCTGGAATTATTCTACGGCTTAATTTTCGGCACGTTGTCATCCTTGTTACCTTTTTCTGGTAATATTTCTGCCTCATTATTAATGTGTTTAATTCCCTATAATAGTAATTAAAATGTTCAAAATCGTAATCCAAATCGGACTACCTCTACGTCCGCCTTCATTGGAATTTACATTTAGGCATTAATGGTTATTACATATTGACATTAATAGAGTATATATGAGGCCTTTATTTTTATTTGGCGTAACTTCATTTAAAAAATAAATAAATACTAATATTTTAAAATCATTAAGATGTTTTAGCAAGAAAATTTGCTGTTAACGAAATTATTTTGAAAGGACTTGCGCCCCATTGCCTATTGGATATGGAAAATATGCTAAACATCACAATATCACAAATTTCATATATTCATAAATTTACTTACGCCATTTTCAAAATAAACAGCTGATATGGTAGACACCAATTGCTATTATTAGTAAAGTAATACTTCGTGATTTTAAGGAACAGATAAATTTTTAGTCAATAAATTCAAACCCTAAAGATTTCATAGAATTAAGCAATTTTTTGTTGTTGTTTGTTTAAAGAGATTTGTTCACTCGACATTAAATAAACAGTTATTTGTTTGGTACTAAAATATTTATGGTTTTTGTAAAATTCATTTTTATACTATACAGCTATTATTATTCTCAGCAATAAGAATAGTATTTAAGTATTAAAAATATTAATGATTTATATAGGATGATTTAAAAAAAATCAAAACTTTTAATTAAATATGATAAATTAGAGAATATAATGAGTGTATTGAAAGAATCCTGATTTATTTAACTATAAATCACCAGATGACATTAATTTCAAAATTAATTAGATTTATAATTGAAATTTAGTGGAGGGTTATTGAATTGAAATTAATATATTGCATGTGACATGAGTTATTAATTATTACATGTTAATAATCTCGAATATGAAGAGGAGTTGTGCCGCTGTAATAATTTGACCTGGATATGTTCAGTTGAATATTGTTTGCTAACGGTATTGCTTTTCAGTTAGTTTGTGTAGGTTTATTAAATTTGTTTCTGAATTTCAAATTCGCTTCCTTCCTTGTAAAGGTATCAGATTCACCTAAGTTGGCCCAGCAAGTTGAGCAGACGACATGTAGGCTGTGTCCATTGCACGGACTTGGTCCAAAGCAGATGGGTTGTTAATCAGATCCAATTTAATTTCCCGCTCTACGGACTCTATAGATTAGTCCGTCGGATAGCTCTGATCGGAAATTAACTGAGTGCCCATCATTCCAAGCCTCAAAGTGGAATTAGAGGGGAGATTTATGATATCCCGGAAAAGAGGAATTTGTTGTAATTATTTAGAAATGATATGCCGAGTGATAATGATTCAAGTTATAATGATAATGTTTAATTTTCATCATTTATCAGTTAAAATACATGAACAGTTTTGGCGCCCTTGAAAGTAGATGTATTAAGTATATAAAATATATTTTTTCGTTTATTTATAGCTATTATAGTCTGGAAACATACTGGACAGACTACAGACAGGATTGATCTTGGAAATTAAATTATAAAAAAAAAATATTATTGCAAGATAAGAAAAAAAAAGTGATAATAATTAAGAGGAAAGAAAAGAAAGAACATCTTTGTGTTCAAAAGAACATTTGACAGCAAATACCTTGCTAAAGCATAACTAAAAAAAAAACTTGGTGTAAATTTTAATATTTTTTAAATATAAAAAAATGATCGGAGGAGTATAGGTCAGTGAGTAAGGCGCTGTGCAACTCACTCTCGGGTCCCTGGCTCGAATCCTTGTTGTGGCAGATTTTGATTGTATAACTTAAGCCGCGAGTGAACCCTGTGGGTTCGGGAGTCTCTGAGGGCAACTCTTTGTGAATAGATTATTCTTAATTAGGGAAAAATCAGGCGGTTGTGCTTGATCATGAACTAATAACCTTCTAATCCAACCGTTATTCAAGAAACTAAACTTCTTTACAACTCTGATCCATCATGGGTTGTAACGGTACAGATTTCTTTAATAATAAAATAATACTATCTAAAATATAAATTACTACTAATAAAATCTATGAACTTTTTTTTTTAATTTTTAAAAAATGAAGGACCCTATATTAAAAAATATTCCTCGTAAAATTACTATTCTCATTATCATTGATTAGCAATATTGGAGTGAGAATATTTTGTGCACTTTACTTGTGTTCGGTATTTGATGTTAATTTGTGCGGAAATGGCGCAGTTAATCGTATGCAAAAATAATACTGGTGTGCTACGGCTTTATAGTCCCAGAAATATCAAAACTTGAAAAAGATGAATGTACTGTCACCAGGCCACTAGCAAACTTTCATCCATTTCAGAATAAATTTATTAACTTTTAAATGTGCTGCAGCTTGTGAAAAAACTTTCCAGTTAATTTAAAAAAGTGAAAAAAAAATCTATAAATTTTTAGCCTTCTCCTATGATTTCTTAGAAATATTACAGCCGGTTCAAGCACATATTTCTAAGGCCATATGCCCTCGGAGGTACTGAAAAGAAACTTATCAGTGACGCGAATTACTAGCTAGTTTACTTTGAGTCACTTCCTGTGTAATACAATGGGACAGAATAGAATGCCGCGCACGGTGCTATTGGAGAGTTGGGCAAAAATTATTCGATTGACAAGAGACGAATACTTTTTTATTTGAGGTTATTATTCGATTGATGAGTGACAAATAAATTTTTATTCGAATAAAAATACGACTAAACAATCCGAATACTTTTTTATTCGAATATTTAAAATACTATTTCAATCGAATAAAAAATTAGTCGAATAAATATACGAATAAAAATTTGATTTTTTTTTTTAAATTCACTTATTTTTATATCACCTTCAATTTCTAATGTATGAGGGTTCTCTTTCACACTCTCAGATGAGTACAAAACGAAAATACTATCGATTTTAAGATTCCATATCGATTTATTTTAATTTTTTTTATTTCTGACACATAGAGGCCAATTTTTAGGTTTTCGGATATGCAGAATATGAAAATGCTTTCGATTTTAACATCGCTAATCGATTTATTTTTACTTTTTCGATATCTAACATGTTAGGGTCCCTTTATACGTTTTGAGGAATGCAGAATATGAAAATGATATCGTTTTTGTGATCGCTTATCGATTTATATGAACTTTTCTGATTTATAACATGTTAGGGTCTCTTTATACGTTTCAATATTTGCCAATAATGAAAATGCTATTGATTTTATGATCGCGTATAGAATTAATTATCGCGTTTCGATTCATTTTAACTTTCTTCATCCCGAACATGTTAGTGTCACATTATATGTTTTGAGATATGTAGAATATAAAAGTACTATCGATATTAGTATCGCGTATCGATTTATTTTTATTTCTAACACATAGGGGCCAATTTTTTAGGTTTTCGGATATGCAGAATATGAAAATGCTATCGATTATAACATCGCATATCGATTTATATTAACTTTATTGATTTCTTACATGTTACGGTCCCTCATTACGTTCTGAGGAATGCAGAATATGAAAAAGATATTAATTTTAAAATCATGTACCGATTTATTTTTACTTTTCTGATCCCTTTATACGTTTTGAGTAATGCAGAATATGAAAATGATATCGATTTTGTGATCGCTTATCGATTTATATGAACTTTTCTGATTTCTAACATGTTAGGGTCTCTTTATATGTTTTGAGATATGTAGAATATAAAAGTACTAACGATTTTAGTATCGCGTATCGATTTATTTTTACTTTTCTGATTTCTAAGACATTTAGGGTCCCTTTATATGTTTTGAGATATGCAGAATATGAAAATGCTATCGATTTTAAAATACCCTATCGATTTATTTTAACTTTCTTGATTTCTAACATGTTGGGTCCCTTTATATATCATGAGATATGCAGAATATGAAAATACTATCGATTTATTTTAACTTTTCTGATTTCTAACATATAAGGGTCCATTTTTATGTTTTGGGATATGTAGAATATGAAAATTCTATCGATTTATCATTCTGATTTCTAACATGTTAGGCTAAAGAGGCCCTAAAATGTTAGAAATCGGAAAAGTAAAAATAAATCGATACGAAATCTTAAAATTGATATCATTTTCATATGCTGCATTCATCAAAACGTATAAAGGGACTCTAACATGATAGAAATCAAGAAAGTTAAAATAAGTCGATACGCGATGTTCGGGTTCAAGGAAGTTAAAATGAATCGAAACTCGATCATAAAATCAATAGCATTTTCATTTCTGGTATATATTGAAACATAAAAATGGACCCTTATACGTTAGAAATCAGAAAATTTAAAATTAATCTATACACGATCATAAAATATATCCATGCATAGCTGTAAGACAAAAACTGTCATCTTTATATAAATACAAACGCATTAGGATGGTTAATCATTTAATTTTCTCTATAAAATGGATGAATATAAAAGTACTCAATTGGTTATTCGAATTGCTTTACCCGAATAATTGTTTATTCGTGTAAAATAATGACGAATAAAAAGTAATTGGAAGGTTAATCATATGTTTTGTACGAATAATTGATTATTCGTGTAAAATAATGACGAATAAAAAAGTATTCGGATTGTTAATCATATGTTTTTGCACGAATAATTGATTGTTCGAGTAAAAAATTCACAAATAAAAAAGTATTCGTCTCTCGTTATTGGAATAATATTTGTCCAACTCTGTGCTATTGGTTGTGGACTTTGAAATATAATTAAATTTTTTACTTTACGAAACTAAAATCATCTTAACCCATATTTAAATTAAGAGAGGGGTAATACTGATACAATATGAGTTATAGGGTATTGTTTTATCCTCTTCCTTTGCTTAGGCTGGTGAGAAATAAAGCAGCGAAGTGGAAAGTCGCTAACTCTTGTTTTCAGTACCTTAAGAACACAAATTTTAAAAAATAAAAAAAAGAATAAATGATTCACTAATAAAAGTTTTAATTTTCAATTCAGCGTTTAAGAATTAAAATTTAACTCGTATAGTCCCTCTGGTCTTGAAAATAATTTCAATCCAATTTCGACCATCTGCTTGCTGGTTCCCTCTTTGTTTAAGTGTTACTGGAATTCCTTTCACTTCTCAGTTTGATACTTTATTAGAATTATTATATTTCCCAGCTCAGATTCCCATCTTCAAAGAGTGAATTGTGACGAAAATTTCTTTCATATTTTTTAAAAATTTATTTTTTATTATAAATATATATGTATTGTTAAATATACTAAGAATATATTAAAATTAAAAAGCCGCCGTTGCTTTTGGGGTCATATTTGTAGGCTACCTTAACCCTGAGGGTTGACTATTTACAGGTACTTCATAATTTAATGGGGTTGAGGCGGTCAATACCGAAGAACTTTAGACAGACTGGTTAATGTTCTGGTTTAACAAAGTTGTTAACTTCTTGAAATATTGTTTAATCTATCCTTAAAACAGTTGGTTATGGTTATTGTTTATTGTTTTATTGCATTTATATATATTCTTTATTAACATATTCTTAGTATTAATTAATGCTACCTACGAAGACTTCTAAGAGGAACTTTTATTAAATGACAAAATTACTTAAACAATTAAAATTTTTTTTTTCAAAACTTAATTTATTGATAGATTACAATCTGCCACTACGTTGTTGGGCAATAAGCAATAGTAATGACTGATCACATTCCTACTTAAATAAAATAAAATAAGAATAAATAAATAAATGAAAAAAAAGTACTTAAAATAAATAATATCTCTCTCTAAATATTTACAAACAGAAGGATAAATAAAATTAACATAATTAAACTATGACTATGAAAAAATAAAATAAAATAAAAATAATAAAAATAAAAAAATAAAATAATCACCAGTCGCATTTACGCTCTTATATACACTATCGACCTGAGGATCCCTGAGCCCTATCTATCCACCACGTGTGATGGGTAGAACACAGCTCTTTAAGATCCCAGTTCATCCCTCTCACAGTCTCTGATCATGAGCCAGTGGAGGCTGAGCAAGTGCGCTAAAGCTGCTTACACACAAACAAAAAAAAAACCATTTATGTAGATAACAAAATAATTAGCTGGAATACCTGTAAAGGAAATACATTTTCAGTTGTTCATGGGACCTACCATAAACTAAAACTACAAGTAAACTAGACCGCGCAATGGCTATCGGCCAAACCAATGTTAATTAGGAATGGATTAATGTTATATTATTTGATTTCCTTGGAAAAATGAACATATGCTTCCCTATAAATATAACTATTATATTTATATTTTGTTTGTTTTTATTAACATCTGCCTTTGTTTTATAATTTAGATATTAGCTAATCTAATAATTAGTACTGCATAGTACATGATCGGTTAACTGTTTGTTGAGTCGGAGGGCGTTTCGAAATTTATAAATCCGTTAACATGACCTATTTAATGTATAGACCCGAATATGACTTAAAATTTTGATACCGATATGTAGTATGTTGTTCTTCTTGGAGTTCGGCTTCAAAATGTTATTAAACCTATGTATGTCTCATTATATTTATAATTTGAATAAGGAAAGATTCGATTTATTAGTAGGTTTATATGAAAATGTAGGTGCTATTAAATTCCATTGTTGGGGGTACATAGTTACCCCAAGTTTTGTTTTTCCCCTACACTATTTTTCCCATTCCCCTTAGATGTATCAATGTATACCGGTACACCAACTTAAAAAAATTAGACCTGCAGTTTATTACTACAAATGTTTATTAAATAGCTAAACTAAGAAGGCAGGTGGTATAGGGGATTCAACTTAATCAGGGGAAATGTTCCCTAATAATTTAGGATTTAGCTGGTAGGTATTCTTTTTATAAACCTCAATTTATCCTTCTTGGCCGCTTTTATTTTATAATATTACAAATCGGGTCCGTTTTGGTTTTGTTAAATTCAGTCGAGATTCATTCTTGAAGGCTGTAATAGTAGTTTTCCAAGAAATAAATTTTGGCACGCAGGTTGATTAACAGCAGTCCTTGGAACATAGCCAAGAGAGGAGGAGGCAAGCATTAGGCTTTATGGTGATCAAATTGCTTTCACAGTTTTTTTTTTTAATTTGATTCTTTTCATAAAAATTTTAATGCATGTTTTCTTAAATTATTGTTTTTATCTGATGGGCATATCTTATCATTTTTGATATTACATATAAATGTATTTAAAATTACTTTTTTTAGAATTTTCATTAAATATTAGGCAAATCCTTAGATTTTATTGGAGAAGCTTGCGATAGACCAGTAAGACTTGTGGAAATAGCCTTATTTTTTTTAATAATAGAAAATAAAGTATAATACAGCATTAAATATAATTATTTCATATCGATTTTGTGGTTTTTCAACTCACCTCGTGATAATTTCTTAATATTTTTATAACGACTTATCAATATATTTTCTTAACAATAATAAAACCTAGGCATAATATTCTTGTTAAATTATTTACCGTTGTAGTTTCACAAAGTTATGTTTCTGTACTGGTTTAATATATTAACATGGTGACTGAGTAGAAATCAGCCAGGCTCAACGAATCGCAGAGTCAAATATCTTTTCAAAGGTTTTTATTTTTTTCTTTGATGTGGGTGGTGTATTATTCAATGACCTAGATTTGGAGTCATGTCACGTCTTGCATTTTCGGAGAGACATTCCATATATGGTTAAAATAAATTATTTAAAAGGTGTTCTTGGTTCTGGATAATAAAAATATAGATGAACATTTATGTTGTATGAGTTAATTTATAAATAATTCTGTCAGTAAATCAAGGTTTTCATCGACAAATCTCAGATTCATTAAATTAAAAATATTTTTTCATATTAAAGGAATAAGTCCGTAGTTAAGTCCTAGGAATTTATAAGCATCATAGTTCGTGAAATATTTGAGACTTCAGGAACTGTTAAGAAAGAATAATAAAATAAATAAGTAGGCGAAAAGTAGTGTTTTATTTTTATAATTGGCCCATGTATGTAAAACGGTTCTCGATACCTTAAATAACTGAAGATTCTTTTTCTTGAAACTAACTGATGTATTTAGATCATTTCATTTTCACTAAATCCTTCCCATCCACCGTACAGTGTTCCCAACTTTTTTCAGAGACTATTAATGCTTTTAGATTTGTACTATGCACCGGTTATTCATCCCACAGTGATCCTGAAAACTGGATATTACCATCCCCAATGTTTCAATTTTTTTGTTTGCACCTTTTTTAAATTTATTTAATTTTATCACTGTTGATTAGCTGTTCATATGATTTGCCATATCTGTATTACTTCTTTTTTAAATTACAATTTTTAAGAAATTAACGTTTTTAATAATAATTATTAAGTGTTAAGTTGTTGGGTTAGTGATGAATTAATCCTTAAAACAAGTTAATAAGCAACCATCCATGTTATGCCCACCAAGAATTCGATCCGGAAATAATAAAATTATGTTTTTCTAGTGCGTTGTTAATTATTTTGTTGCGGATCCAGCTTCTTTTCGTTTTCCGTGTATCATGCTTGGAATATTTTTTTTTGTTGCTTTATGTGCAACTTTTCTACAATAAAGTTCATTTTACGCAAATACTCTTTTCGATGTGGAGAATCCCCTTTTTACCTTGGTTCGCAATAATCTGGTTACAGAGTCAACTTCAAAAGGCTAATTCTGCTGTACGGTAGCCTTACTGATGAAGAGCTGTTCTTTTTGGCTCCTCCTAATTGGATCTCCGCCTTTCAAGAAGGCCTTTTTCCCCATTAAGCCTCTTTCCTCTGTGTAATTTTATCATCCAACCACTTTTCCTCGTATTTATCTTTATATCTATGACGTCGTTTTTCTGAACACCAAATACTTTGATAATAATAACCTTAACGGAACATATATATTCTTTATTAATTGACGTAGATATTCTTTATTTTAACATATAATGTAGAACCTTGATGATTGAATGAACTATACTTATTAAACTTGTGATGTTCATAGTATTATCATAGAGTACTTGCAAGTTTCTTAAAAACTATCAAATAAGTCATGTTATATATTATAGATTACATAATAATAAATATATTCTGAGATAAAATGCGCTATTGATAATGTTATTTATAAATTAATTATTACATTTGCTTCCTACTTTCTTATCACCAGCTCTCCGAGTATATTTTTAATAGAACAGTCAAATAAAATACAATGCTTCTAATACGAATGATACCTGCCGAATATCTCTTTTATGAGGATAGTTTTCTATTCCAGGTTTTAAGCGTGGCTTCTTAAGAATTAGTTTTATAAGTAAGAAGTCAGCAAGAGGCAGAACCAATATCCAACAACTATTAAATAAGGACAATTCATGGTGTTTGGAATTCCTATCGTAATATGACCATTAAAGTAAGAAAATTATAGTTACTGAAAAAACTGTTACGTTGTAACGATTAGTTTTAAATTAAAGGCAGGGTTTAATGTTTGTGATTTCTGTGAAATGAATTCAATCCATTTATGGCAGAAACAGTTAAGTTTCATCCCTATAGATTTTTCTTTTTTCATCATTTTCAACGATGGTTTTATTGCAACATAAAAGGTATTTTGCAAAGAATGTTTGCAATAAACTTTTATTGTAAAATAACTCAATCGTTTTGAAATTATCTTTTGTAAATAGTGTATTTTTTACTAGCATTAATGAACTCAAAATACTGAAAGGTCACTTCATCATCGTTATGAATTGTACAATAGTGATAATTAAACATTGCGTATATTAAAAATTTATAATTTTTTTTCTTTGTTTGTGAATTTATTCAACAATAAATACTCGGTTTTAATTATGCATAATATCAAAAAATATAGGTACGGATGGATTTTTATTTACAATTTCAGGTTGCTATTATATAAACTCACCTATATGGTCTGATTGAAGTTCAAAATAAAGCTTAACTCTCTAATAGAGATTGTAAACTAATTATTTAAATAATTGTAACTGTGAATGTAACAGGAAATTTAATAATGATAAATAATTGACTTGAGCCATAATGATCTGCAATTATGTGACAACTAATGTTTTGGCTGTGATAGTTAAATATAAGATCTTTGAAAATGCCCGTATTGGCTGAAACATACGAGTTTAAAGATAATAAAAAAGAGTTGAAACTATATGAATGTTTTTATTATGACTAATACCCTATTGTAGTCAAGGATACAAACACCGCATAGAAAATATTTGATTTCATTAGTGAATTATATTGTAAATGTAGAACATGAGAAATAAAAAAACACACGCTTCTGATTGTCTGATGAAGGTCTTTCAATTTAAAGTCAGTGACACCTAACTTTTAAAAATACACCTCATCCAATTTTCGTACAAAGCTTCGAAAGAAGTCAGAATAAATAAAAGGGTATTTGAAGTAAGGGCTTAGAGCAGCCTTTCAAAAAAAGGTAAATATTTTATGAAGGTTGAGAGGTTTTCTGTTTATTTCGGCTTGGTAAAAAACAAAAGACAATGAATAATAGCTTTGAAGTTTTCTGTTCAACTACATCTCAGTTAGGACGGTTCATTCCTCTTTTTATTATGCTTCTTTCTACCCTCAAGTCAACCCTTTACTCTCCTTTTTTGTTACTATTTTTTTTCATATCCCTCGTGTTCATTGAATCTTGAGCAAGTTCAGCTGAATCTTAAGCAGTATAGTGATGTTACCTGTTACTATCATGAATTTAGGATTCAGTCTTATTTTTACTTATCGCCTCTACGATAGTAAAATGAAAAGTTAAAACGATGATATCATCGATTTTAAAGTAATAGTTAGTACGAGTTACTATTTTGGAAGTTTCGAGAAACTTCTGAAGTGATAAGATAAGCATTTCCGAGCATTCACCTTGCCCTAATTTCTTCAATTTTGTTTTTTCTAGTTATCATAGTTCTCAAATACTTAAATTCTCTCCATATTCAAATGTATTCTCTCTTACATCTGTACCATCGAATTGTTCGCAGTTTCTGCTTGTTCTGTAACAGTTTTCGTTGACGTATTTGTTTTTGATTGGATATTTATGTCTAATCTTTTGAAAAGAGAAATATCGGATGTGAGATGTGCGAGAGAGGATAAAATTACTAAAAAAATCAAAACAAAAATAAATTAATTAAAATGTATTTTGTTATAAATATTGTTTCTTTAATATGAAATCATCGAGGCTACGTTCAGCAAATAAAAAAAATTTATTTGTGCCGACGTTTTAATCTGAATTCCAGGCCTTCGTTATGGCTAAAAAGAAAAAAGTATTATTTTTTTTTTTTTCAACCCTGATGAAGGTCTAAAATTGAGGTTGAAATGTCTTTCCTAATAAATATTTTTTTTTGTTTATTTGTGTATAATTTGCTGATAGCATCCGTAATGAGTCGTTTTTGTCAGTAGTTATATCCTACTTTATGAGTGTTTAGTATGCTGTGTACTATAGTAATCCATTATATTTCATGAGTAGCATGT
This sequence comes from Halyomorpha halys, assembly GCF_000696795.3. Lineage (NCBI taxonomy): Eukaryota > Metazoa > Arthropoda > Insecta > Hemiptera > Pentatomidae > Halyomorpha > Halyomorpha halys. The sequence continues at coordinate 108,378 of NW_027109892.1, forward strand.
CCAATAATGGAACCATTTGACTACTAGAACCCTTCTCGGTACACATAATCTTTCTAATGTCATTCTAGTCCTATATTCAATACGACAGTGAAGCAGAATCGGCTTGTTTTAAGCCTAAAATATTCTAAAATTTCTTTTATAATTATAAACGTTTCGATTTTCCATATCCCTATGATATTTATTATCAAATTATGGTCAGAGGTGCGGTCAAAAGAAAACCAAAATAGTTAACAACTATTTATTTTCCGCCGTTTCACCCCACTTTGTAGAGCCTCATTGGGGTTATTGGGTTATTTAAGGTGTGAGTTTTCACAACTTAGAAACTCCTTTGTTATTAGCGTCTCAATCAAAATATCGTAAAGCTTTCGGTGATTAATAGATTCATAAGGTTTTTTTTTTAATGGTTACAAAACTATACAAACATAATTTTCTTGTGTTTGTTTTTGTTTAGACAAGTTAAGGTTAACGTAAATATTCTGTTATACACTGTAAGTAAGATACGGAATTCCTGAATAGTTTTTACAATTAGTTCCTTATCCCTGTATGTGAATCGGAAAAGGTATAAATTATTTTTTTGATAGTTTTAAATTACTCAAATCTTCGCAGTTATAATGTGTATTCTGGAAACTCCTCCTACACCCCATAATTTGATTAGTTTATTATGAATATCGTCTATTTTGCTATTGTTTTTTCGACATCGTTCCTGGCTTCTGCTATTAACGTTTCAGCACTCTGGTCGAACATTTATTTACGTTTCTTCAGAGAACATTCTTGTCAGAGCTGCACAACTTGCATACACTTGCAATTCTCAAGCGTGTTAGAATAGCATGAGAGCAGCCGTTAGGAATGACCACTGGAACAGAGGATGTGCACTACGTAGATAGCCGACATAGCTCTAAAAACAGAGTCCATCCTCGGAAACTAATTGCCCGTTAAGAGAGTGCTCGCCCTTCCGCTAATGTTCAATGGTCCTCTGGCTTCCTCTCTATTACCATATGTTAATGGTTTTTACTTCACGCTCCTGGTTATTCTCTTCTGGTCGTCAGGATGTCCCGCCCATAGGGTTTATGTACGGTCGTTAGATTATCAACCAACTAACACAAGAGCTTCTTCGGCTCTGGGTTCAATGCTGGAGATTAAGCGAATCAAAGCTTGTAGAATTGAAACTAACCCCCTCTGAATGGAAATCCTTACATTGTCCTAGCGTTATCAAAGGAAAAATAAATTAACAAACAGGCAGCTGTCTTTTCAGGTAGTCTCCATTCTAAATTTTTTTAAAACATTTTGGTTTATTTTATATTATTTCAATCACCTGTACTAATTCATCAGTTGATTTTTGTTCCAATATATTAAACAAAATAACTTCAAATTAATAATTTTTGTTTTCATTTATTTATTATTATTAAAGAATCGTAAGCAATATTTTGATTTTTGAAACGTACTGAGTTAAATCGTAATTCAAACTCAAAATAATAAAACTGTCAAAAAGAAAGAAAAATTGTTTATAATATTAAATCATAGTACAAACAATAAACAAAATTTGCTCGATCTGGGACTCGGACAATAAATAATTATTAACTTGTAACTGCTAGGTAAACACTGTATCAAAGACAGTCTGATTTCAGATCCTTACACTCCCTCCCTTCCCTTTACGTCAGCAGAATATGTGTTATTTATTTTTTAAGTTCATTGGGATCGTGATCATTACACTGTTTTATAATTAAAATTTATTTATTTCGATTACAAATCAAACTCTATGTGTAGAATAAATAAAATATATTACTTTAATAATACAAAATAAAATAGCTTTGAAAGTTTCCAAAATTTTTATTTGAACTTTCAAATAGAGCTTTGCAATACAACACTACAATAATCATTTTTACAATATTAATGGTTGTAATTCACTATATTGATGACTTAAAATTAACTTAATTAATATTTTATAAGAATTTATTCTTTTTTAATTAATTTCTTTTCCGATTATCAAAAATCTTTATGTATTTATATTGACTATAATCGTTTACTTTAGAAAAATAAAAATAGGAGTAGATGTAAAAATAATGTCAATTTATTTCGCAGCGAATTTTCGAATGAACTAAGTACTATTCGAGATACACTCTTGATATATCTTTCAGGCTCATCAAAAAGGGTATGGCAGTTGAATGCGTTTTGTGAAATAATACCATAATGTCTGGCGTGAAAAAGAGATGTCATCGCTCGGTAGTTTTCTAGTGATGTCGGGTCGGATTCTCATTCATCTATTTCATAGATAAGGATTGTCCATATGACTACTTTCTAGTTTTTCCGGAGCATTTTGAAAAATTCATTTTCGATCTCGTAGTCTCTCATCCTGTTTCAATTTGTCATATTTCTGAAGCTTTTTCGTTTTGAAATAAGGTCACCAGATACGCTAGCAAAGAAAATTGAGTTCATCCCTCCACAGCCACTTGCCGTGATGATTCCAGGCCACAAACTCAATAGAAGACTCCGCCGGTGAGGAAATTGAAATGAATCAACCCAGCCGCTCCCAGAGAGTCGAGTATGTTAGATCTGTGTTGCGAACTGATTTTAATGGTCTTGGCAATCTTCCTTATGAGAAGTATTAATTCGACAGAGACCTCACTTCATTTTTTACCTAAATTGAAACGGCAAATTGGATTGGTGTCTCCTTTCCTTCATCTTGCAATTTTACCTTAGCTAATTTTTTTTCTTCTTCAAGTGAAATATATGTTTTATTTGATGTATCTTTGGCTAGATATTTTCTGTAAGACATAGAATATATTTTAGGAACAATAATGCTATATTAACTCTAAGTTTATAATATAATAGTGTTTTTTTTTAAGAATCTATTTATTACTAAGAGGTGCATTCACATGAAAAGTGTTTCTACTTAAGTTTAGTATTATTCGTTGTTATCCAACCCCCCTTATAAAACCTAGTTAATTAGTTCTAACTTTATGATCTTAATTACTTGTAGGAGTACAGATTAATTCAGTTTTGCTTTGTCTTCCTCTTAATTTGGATTAAAGACCTTTTTTAAATGATTAATTCAATAATTTAGAGTAATACCAGTGGGTACTTTCTTCAAAAATCTTTCATCTTATTACATCTTAATTTCATTTACTCGTTTTATTTTTAGTTCAAACACAGATGTAAATTTCAAGAATTGAGTAATAAAAAATCCATAATTACTAATTTCTTTACTCGCAATCCTTTTAATTTATTCAAAGGATATGTTAAAATAAAGTTTCGATTACTAATCTCCCGTACTATTTAAACTGATTTAATAATATCAAAACTATTGGTTTGGAAACTTGGAATATTTTCCACCCCGCTAGATATTTTTTATTGGATCAGAAGATCGCCGAGAATTTTCCAAGCAATATCGAAGGGTTCTCTTTCTGACCAAGTTCCTATTTCTCTGCTGCAGTTATACTCCCTACGAAGGATCGTATCATTAATAATTCTATTCAAATTTCCGGATAACTCCTTATTTCGTTTTAATATGATGTTTAAAATTAATACGATAGCATTATCTTTTAGTTTTGATAACACAGACATTTTTATAATTACTATTCTAGTTTATTATTGTGCATTCACTCCTCCCTTTCCACATGTTTTCTGTTGGACTGTTATTGTAGTTCCTAACCGAGTGTTTATAGAGCTGTTGGTAGAACCATGCTGTGCTAGTTCAGTAACTTTGCTAATAAATTTATTTAACTAGTAAACTCACAGTTAGCTGTCCCTAGCTTTGAATAGCTGGTGTTACAAACGTTGTTTCAACCGGTCGGGTTTTGCCTATTATTAATTATTTTAAACTGAAAAATATAGCTTTCTTTTTAAGTTTTTAGATAATGAAACTTATTTTTCCGATCTGCTTTCATGACTTATGTTGGTTATTAATGACCTTTGTTAATAATTTAAAATATCGTTATGGTGGGATATTATGTTTATAAATATTAATGTTCTAATTAAACTGTTGAGAGATTTTGCAGCTAAAATAAACCTCCCACACCTTATTGAATATTTAACAGGGGATGGTTCCGTTTTTTTTTTTTTAACCAGAAAATGTCTAAAAATTTGGAACAATCCAGAAGGTGTTTTCTTGCGTTTTGGTCAAAAGTCTATTATGCAACATGTTACTATCGAGTTGTATTTGCAATAGAATTTAATGTATTCAAAAGTTTATATATGAAGAAGGTGCTTTAACTGTATCTACTTCTCATATATATTATTGAATAAATAATTTGAAAACATATCTATGCATCTAAAAAGTATCAATTTTATTTTAAAACTCAAGTTATCACTTGGCAAATAGATGTTACAAGTTAACATTTTTAATAAATTTGATTGACTTATGTACTTAAAAACAATTTTTCAAAAGTAGATATCCATTAACACCCTTTTTATGCATCTTTGTAGGGATAAAGAGATTTCTAGTTAAGCGGAAGTTCCGGTTAATCCGGTTTGTACTGAGAAAAAACTCCCATACCAATTTAACTCATAATAAACATTTAAGTACAATACTAAAGTTAATAAATATAGGAAATATGTATGCGGACGTTAAATTTATAAAATCAATTTAATATAATTTATAATAAATGATTTAATTTAATTTTAATGTACTGACTACTTACTACTATTACCTTTGAATTTTTAATAGTAGTCGTATTTTCACTTAATTTGTTTTATTTTACTTAGTTATTGTTTTCGCAGTACTTTTATTTTCTTTATTCGCCTGCTAATTTGGAGGCTCGATTAAGAGGTATTCTATTACAATTAGTTTTGATAGTATCCGCACATTTTTATATAAGCACTTTTTTGTTGCAGTAATCGATTTCTTTTTGCTTTAAGAGATGATGTTCATGTTATCAATATCTTTTTAGATTATATTCCGATAGTGCACTCCCATTAAAAAAAAATAACAAGTAGTTTTTATTTTCTACGATGTTTTGTTATTTGCATTTAATTTGTTGTAATATGTGCTACATATCATCAGTTTCGTTCTTGATGACATTGGCACTTTTACCTCAGAAGGAATGCTCACCTTGGCATGATTACATGTTTATAAAAAATATATAAAATGCTACTAAGATTGTCTACACTTCACTTGCTTGATTACCTGTAGAAAATCGACCTAATTTAATTTTTTATCTGTAATGCAATCCGTGGCTATTTGACATACAGCTTCATAAAATGTTCGCCGTTGTTTCCACTTTTTAAGTTTTTGATCATTTTATACGTTTTGCGAAGCTTATGATAAGTTTAATATTTTTTATTTTAGTATTAGGGTTTAAAGATCTATTCCACTAATTATTCTGGCTTTGGAAGAGATTTTTCGGTATTTATTGTTGTTTTTATATAGGATTAGTCCTTATAATCCTGGGTGTATTTTGAATCTTTAAGAGGCATAGCATTTACGTTGCGACGTTGTTATCTTTATATTTATCGTTTATCTTTGAGATTTTTAATTTAGTTCTAAGCATACAAGCGTCTTATGCAACATTTAATAATTTCTTGGGTCATCATTTAATCGATTCTTTGAACATTTGCATTTTTAATTTATTAAAAATATATAGAAATGTCAACTTTTTTTTAATGGTACAGGTGTTCAATGTAGATGTATACTGAGAGAACCTATTTTTTTTTTTTTAACTGTTCATATTTTCCTTCTATGTTCAATATAAAATTATATATATTCAAACACATGTCTTCGCAATTAAAAATACTTTTATATAGTGTATTCTATAAAATTCCAATAATCCTTTTTGGTTTTTAGCGCTGTCGTATCAAATTTCGCTCACTTACTTCAAGGGACTTGAGTCCCCTAGGACCTGATTCAGCTCAAGAGCCCCTCCCTTCATACTCAGACTCCCCTAACTCGTCCAGGTCATCCCACAGGTGTCCCAACTTTCTCATATTCCAGATTTTCTTTCACTCCTGAGGATATCTCGACACGTATATTAACAGCATTGCGTTTGTTAATAATATCTATTTTAATTAATATATAGAACAAGATTGCTTCTCCTCATTGTCCAAGTTTTGAATTCATTAGAATTTGTCTAAGCTGTAACCACAAGAACTGTACCATTTAGCGTTCTTTCATAGTTCGAAGTCCGTGTGGTTTTGGTACTCCGAGCTTTCCATACGTTGTATGACTAAAAGTACAATATTTCTCTATGAATACTAGATAAAAAATAAAAATACAGTGTTATTTTTAATGAAGCAGTTTAGTCGGTTTTATAGTCATAAACTTTAAAATATTAGGGAAACACTTCTGCATGTAAAGCTATTTCTGATTCAACAATTCGATGACTCTCTTCGTAGTTGTTTGTTTGAGAATGCATTGAAATTATTTTGTGGGATCACTTTATTATTTTAATAGTAATACACTACTTTCTGAGTGGAATTCCTGTTATGATTGCTTTTTTTTTTTTTTTTTTTTAAGATAATGACACAAAATGAACTAATTTAAAGAAAACTACAAAATTTCAATTTATTTTAGTGTAAATTGTTTATATCTACTGTTAGTGCGTGCTATTATGTACTAGGTACCTTAACACTAAAATCAAACTTGTTAATTCTACAAACGGTGTACTCAATACCTATCACAATTTTTTTTATTATTATTTTTTTTTTTTAAACTATCATTTTCATTTTGGATTTGGATTCTATAGATTCAAAATTGAAACCTAAATATTCAGCTATTATTTATTTTTATAATGGTAAGATTTTAGGTAAGCGGCGTTTTGTAAAATGTTTTCCTTTTTAAAATGATACTATAAAATAATATTAATTTCGTATATGTATCCTAATAAAACATATAATTCTTTCTGTTTAGAAATAAAAATTGGACATAACTACATGCTATATTGTTATCTGTACCTTCTCGTTGTGTTAAAATCTGCCTTGTTTCCTTCCGATACCTCATTTTCTTTAATATGATATTTTTTGTTTTTCCTTTATTGAGATAACACTCCCCTTCTATTTCATGGTATAAGGGATGACGCCCCCTAATGAGGCACCAACTACCGGCCGAAAGAGCACGAGTGAGATCGTTTATCTTCGGAAGGGGGCGTTCCCAAGCGGCGGGCCAGTGGGGCGCGAACTGTCGCCCAGCAAGTGCCTAGGGGTCCTCTTGCCATGCCATGGACTACCAGTGTATCATCGTCTACACCATCATCACCATACTCCCCAACAGGCCGCCGTACCCAGAGTGCGAGCCACAACCTAGGGGTTGTCTAGCCTGGATCAAGAGGTGGATCAAAAGGTTGGGTCCTCATATTGCTTTTTTGCCGGTGTGTCTGTTGTTCGGTGAGGACTTGTTTGTTGGAGCTAGCGTATAAGAGTTTTTAACTTGGACCTTTATTAGGAAAAATTAAAATAATGCTGTTATTCATCAAAAAATAAATTACTAGTGTAGTTAGTAGTTATGTTCTTTTGCTGAAGAAATTAATATTTACAGGGCATAGTAGGCAATGCGTCCCATACCGATTGTATTGTGTATATGTACATACACATCGTCACAAGATTACCTAAAGCAATACATTCAGACATTAATTTATGAAAGTGTTATATGGATTTTGCTTTAAAAAATATTTCGAATTCTTCCTTGAACAATTTTCTTAACCCTACATTGTTTGTATATATTTATTAAGAAGTTAACAATTTAGTTTTCCTATCTAAAATAAGAATAAATGATCATTAAATTAAATTTTTCTAAGAATTATAGCTATTTAACATAACGCCTTCGTCCACTCGTTTCTTGAATTACTCCTACGTTGTCAATTTCTATTATTTTAAAAAAATATTCACACTATATATCATAAATATAATATGCGAAAAATGATGTAAGTGTATCAATTTTTATTCTGTTGGCGTTTGACTAATATTCATCCGATGACAGACTTAGCTTAAATTTTATATTTTAACTAGAAATATTAAGCCAGAAGAAATCGGCAGCAAAATAACGTCTTATATAGTGAATTCTCAGTTGCTAAAAAATAAAATAATACAATAAAATAAATGTAATCTTTATTACTATTTTCATTTTACTTTTTCTTTTTATAATTATAATTTTAGTAATCCGTGATGTCTATTATAGAATTGAGGATTATATTTCAAACTTAAAATTCATCCGCTTATTAAGTGACAATAATTTATTATTTTATAAAATAATTTGTTCATAAAGTGTTTTATATTTATTATTATGTAAATCGAAACATAAAATTTATATATTTTTTGCATTTTTTTTTCGTTTTCAACAGTTTTCTACTAATTTATGTTTACCTGTAAACACATTGACGCCTGTCCTCTAATTTGAACAGAACTTCTCTACAAACAGAAGACTCCTTGATAAATATGTATATAATTTATCTGTCATGATACAGTTACAGAATTTCAATTATTTTCACCTCGCTATATGGTACAATAGTAAATTAAAAATATGATAGAAATAAAAATGCTTTATTTAGGATATGTTCCTTTTAATCAATGTGCCACGTAATTAAGGGTGGGTGGGCTTTCAATACAGCATTAATTTTTATTACCTTTTCCTTTCCTTTATTGATAAGTAATAAAAAGAAAATAAATATTATCTTTCATAAATTTCGTAGATAATTAAAACCTTCAAGTCTTAAAATGGTTATTTTAAACGATTCCCTTTTTATCTTTTAATTTAATATACATTTCGTTTCAAATCCGTTGATATGAATGGTTCTATTGACAGACGAAATAATTCCTCTTTGAAATATTTAAAAGCGTAGTATCTTATCGTCACTTGAAAAAAAAGACACTTAAGAGTCCTTATATGAAGGTAAATGATTAAAGTAATGTATATTTTGGGGGGATATATTTTTTTATGGTGTGTATATTATAGATAAATGATGTTAGTGTGATTAACAGTTTGAGTTGGCGTGTAACTTTAACAATTCACAAAACTGAAAAATTTCATTATTCTTACTTATTTAATTTATTGTTCTTGATTGTAATTTATGTATATATTAAATTGAATGATCAGTTTAATTTTTTTATAAATAATTTTTTTAAACTTACCACTGCATCCTCCATTGCGGCATCCCCTGCTCTTACAAACATAAACTGAAAGTAATCGAACTAATTTTTTGTGTATAATTACTAGTGTTTTAGAAATGTACTGTAAGAAGAGTAATACATTTATAGGAATTCTGAGTATGTTATATTTCATGTTTTGTTCTTCCATTTCTATCAAAATGACTTCATTCAACGGACTTCCTGCACAGTTATCATTTCTCCGCCAAGATTTCTGAAGGCTCTGTATAGCCAGGCGAATTTAACCATGTAACCTAATAAAGTTGTCTAGTGAACCTTCTTCCATAGATATGAAGTTTTACGATTCACGTTTATAGTTACTTCTCTATTCTTATGGGATCTAGTGCATGGTGTTACCTATGTTACCTAAAGCCTTCTTCAATAAGCAGTCTATTTATCCTAAAAAGATTTTTTTATATAGGTCTAGTATTAGTTCTTAAAATTACCACGTTAAAACAAAATCTTCGTCAGCTGTATTTTATTGGCTGATTTCATTATAGCTAAAGCTTTCATTGACCATGAAGTTGATATTGTTAAAATTTGGTAAGCATTAGTTTTGTATTTTTCGCTGTTAGCGGCTACAAACAAAAAATGGGCTGTCCTATTATGTAATTAATCCTTATGATCCAACGTTGAGTAATTTTATCCTTTTTTTAATTATTTTATATAAACTGTGAAATAAATCGTATTATGATTTATAAAAAATTAGTATGATAATTTAAAAAAAAAATTACATCACTTTATTTTAATTCTCTAATCTTTCGGCCCTTAGGCCATTATTAAGGAGACAATCTAAAAATTGTTTTCATATTATTTAGTTTTCATTTTTTTTTATTTTTTTATAATTTGTATGTGCTATGAAGGACATAGCTGACCCAGGTTTATTCTGCTATGTCTCACACATTTCTTTCGAAGATGTGAAGATTTAATTTGTCAAATTGATTTTTTTCTTACCCTCAAACCGTGGTTAAAAACAAAACAAAAATATTAAAGATACTATTAGCTTTTTCATTACTACTAGATTCGAATATTTAAGATAAAAGTCATATTATGTATAAAATATGAATAAATAAATAAAAAAATTAAATTGAGATTTTCTTGTTTTCAGGGAACCAAGATTCGATGGTTTTGTGAATGTTTATTTTGGTTCCTGTGATTGTGCCAAGTCGTATATAAGTTTTTTAAATGCTAATTACTTGAATTTAGTTGTAGCGTTAGTTGTTTTCTTTGATAATTTCATCACCCATCCATTATTATTAGTATCTCTCATTCCTATGTTTTTCAAACTAATCCTTTTTTTATTCGATGTATAATTATAATAATTCGATACATTATTGTTGTTATAATTCGATATATTATTAATTTTCTGTTATATTAATATTTTTTATTATTTTTATAGAGTCTAAAACAATTTTTTTTATTTTTGCGGAGAAATATAAATGCTTCTATTCGTCTTGAACGTCCCACAGGAATCACTTCTCATATCTAAACGGTCTGGCTTTGATATTCATAGCAATATTTCATTTATTTCTTAGAATATTGTTGATAATAATTCAATTAAATTTGTATGTATTCAAAAAATTTTATACATGTTAATAAATAAAATCAATAAATGATTAAAAAAAATATCTATAATAAATGTGAGTAATTTCTTAATGACTTTCATAAAGTAAAGGTATTACTGCCTATTCTCGTCCAGATTAATTTATGGCGCCTGAACGTAAAGTTCAATACAGAATTTTTTAGGAATTTTAGATTTTTTTTTCGAAAAAGGAACTCCTGATAGTTAAATCTTTTTGGTGTGCAAAACTTAAAACGAACTCAGTTTTACACGATCTTGTACAGATTGTATTTAATCTCGAGATCTCAATTAGGTTTAATAATAAAAATGATGATTAAGGAAAACAGAAGTATTTTACCGCACGTACAGTTTCCTTCAACGATCCAGCCACTAGCGATACATACTTCCACAAAAATAATAACAAAATTAAGGATAAGTTATAAAGTTTAGCCTAGACTTAATAACAATAACAGTAATAATATCATAAAGCTGTTTAGATACGCTACAAGTCTTCTAATTGTATCTTCTTTACTAACTACTAACTCTGTTTTCTTTACAGACCATTATCCTATCCAAATAAGAATTGTCTACATTTCCAATTATCACGGCTAAGTATGAATTCGCTAGATTTAAAGGCAGTAAAAAAAGTCTCGAATTAATTGATTAAATCATAAATATTTTATATTCTTAATAAAATCAAATTAACCTTGTTGTGTCAAATTTGTGTCATTTGGTGTATTTTAATGTTCTTTCTATTACAGAAGTGTTTGATTGAGTTTTCTACTATGAAGGATTAAAAAAAAAAAAAAAATGGCATTTCATATTATGGATTTGTGAAAAATGAATCTGTGTGATGATAGAAAACAGATTTCATCTTTATTTTAAATTAATAAAGTTTTTGTTTGGTTTGTAAAAATGTTATGTGTTCATATCGAGTTCCGAAATTGGAAAAAGACTAGTTATAATTTTGCGCACTTTAAGTTGATTCGTGTTTGTATCTTATTGTTACATATCTGTACCAGTTACATTTTTGACTGTTTGTATCAGAGGGAATTAATAAGACGTCAATTTTAGTAACTACGGAACCGCAGGAGTGCCGAATCGAATTAGGCCTGGGCGGGGTTGACGTTTATGTTGTGGCGGTCCCTCCCCATGTAAACTGGACCATCTTACCAAAATTAGAATAAGTTTCTTACTTGTACATAACCTCCTACATATATCAGAATTGACCCGGAGGGAGGAATAAAAAGAAATGGTTACTTTTTAGATTTTATTATTATTAACTTACTCAAAAATTAAGTTGCCTTTTTTTCTTCGTGTTTTGATCAACAGATCGGGTTGCCTTCAGTTTGGTATCAATCTTGGTCTTCTGCTGCTTCCCCATACTGCTCTGCTTAATTTGAACCAGACCATGTTAGAGATTCTAAAAGGTCGCGTTAGATTTTTGAACATCATGTGATCAGAATAACTTACTCTTTAGTTAACATTTGTTGTAAGACAGTAAATGAAATAATTTTCTTTATTTTAATTTAAGAATTTTTACTGTAATGTAGTCCTTGGAAATGGTTAACTTATCATAAATGCAATTACGTGAATTTTTCGATTTGTGAGACACTGCGTTCTTACTGAGCAGAGAGATTTATTGCAACGATGCCAGCCAGCTTCTCATTTTACCTTGAATCGAACGCTCCTTGGAATTTGCTTTACCATAACTCACCTTTTATTTATGGTACTTCAAGTTTATTCTTTAATGTTAGCAAACGTTGGAAATATTTACGGATGATGTCGCATGCTCTGTAATGCCATCTGGAAGGTTTTTCATGTTTTTAGCAACCATCTTTCGTTAATCAGGAAGAAATGTTTCAGTAAGATTAAGATATATATATAATTCGAAATTAATTTTGAATCGAATAACTAGTTGTGAGATAATCTGATATTGTTTTCAAAATTAGAAAGCATAAAGTAGAACCAATTTTGCTAAAGCTGAAGTAAAATTACTTTCTGACTTTATATCAGCATGAATTTTTTGTTATTAGGTGTTTCGATTTTGTCGTATTTCTTCTGAAAATAATTGACTTTTGCATTGTTTTAAAGCGCATCGGAGGGTCGCATTATAAATAGATATCATAACCATATTCTTATTTAATTCCGTTGCTTTCAAAATAATATTACTATCATATGATATTATGTAGAGCGTGATTCTGACCGAATTTCCTTCCCGTATAACCGTTGTTCTAGTAACTGTACTTCCTAACAAAGTACTGCACCCTGGCCTATCATAAATTACAGCGGTACAGATTTAATTTTTAATTTTAAATATATGCAGAGAAATATTTTTCGTGAAAAGTAGTTTTTATGTTTGTTTAGTTAAACTTTGTCTTATCGTTCCTGTTTCGTTACACAACTTCCTTTTATTTACTCAAAATTTACTTCAATTTCACGTTCACCAACAATGTTTCTAACGTTTTCTGGGTTAGAAGAATTTACTTATGAAATTCAAATCATACCTTTGAATGTGACGTCTCCATCTCCGCAAGACGTGACTGGAATATAATGAAGGTTTAGTCGCGGGATGGAGAAATTGTCTTTTGGTGTTATACTTTTGATATATATTCCGGGTTTTATCGGGTTATTTTGTATGCGGAATAATTTTGTCCAAAACATTTTTATAGCCTATATCGCGTGGTTTATTATATTTAACCATATTTTTAATGCTTTTTTATTTTAAATTGTCCTTGATCCGTTTCCTTTTTTTTTCTTTCCTCCGTCGTGATCTAAAACAGACAAAACATTAAAGAATGGTGAATCGATCCGAGTTGTATAAGAAACATCTCATTCTTCAACCTTCTTGAAAATCTCTTTGGTCTGGAACAGGTCCAAGGAATTTTTGAATAAGACTCAAACTTTAGCTGCTGCATTAAAAAAAATAAATGATTGGGCTGTACTAGCTTCAATCTCACCTCAATAGATTACGATTTTTTGAACTACGATTAAAAAAACTTAACTATTTTAATTTTAAAAAAATACAAAAAAAGTTAGTACAAATAAGAAACTGATTGGACCTATTTTGATAACATATAATTGAAATGTGTAACCATGCTTCTTGTACTTTGCAAAGCTAAGTGCCTATCAATACTCATCATAATGCAACTTTAAAATATTATTGTCTTAAAATTTAATCCTTTACCATCTATATATATATATATATTATGAATTGAGGGATTGTTGACTAAAAATGTAGTAAATTTAATAATTAATAAGCATTGCAGTCCTTTTTGGTTGTAAAAATTGAATTCATCTTTTCTAAATCTTATTGATTAACTTTGGTTTAGTGTTATTTTGTATTTATTTATTGTTTCTTATAATTGAATGTGTTTTGATTCCTTTCTGTTATTGTTTCAGGTAAGAGCATTTCATGTTTCTTGGAGATAATTTGTAAGTAGAATAATTGTTGTTAAACGCCAACCTTTCTTAATACACCAAACTTTGTTCCAAATTTCTTATTATTTTTTTTTTTTAAGAATTGGTACATTATAAGGATGGTTTAGTGAAATATGGTAGTTTGCCCTAGTTTTTTTAATCAAATTTGTCATTTTAACTTATTTCACCCGTTCAGACCATTTCCGCGTTGCTCATCAATCGTGTAAAATTGCATATGCCTTCATCGCTATCCCAGGAGAGACATTATGGCATAGATATTTCTGTCCGTGCCAATGCGCCCGATAACGTCGTCACGCGTCATGGCCATGATTCATAGAGCATCAGATACTCCTTCTAGCCTTCACTCAGTGTTCGGATTCGATTTCGGTGCCCTAATATGTTAACTAGATATGCTTTCAAATGTGTTTCTGTTCTTTCTAATTGTAAGGTTTTTTGTTATATGCTTGTAATATTGTAGTCTGAGAATTCAAGAGGGGAAAAAATTTATTTCAATCCAATCCTCGATTATTTTAATGAAAACTAGATCCAGTTAAGAGTCTAATTTAATGTCTCTGCCAGCCATGGTAAGAGGGAATAAAAAATGACGGCTGTTTAACGTTTGTTCCAAAACGTTAAATTTTTACCTGCACCATACAAGGAACACAGTTAATGTCAAAACATAAATAATGAAATATCTAAGGTGCACTCTCCCCCCCCCCCCCCCCCCCCCCAGGGAATTTATTTTATTGAAGAAAAAACTAACATTTTCACTTTTTTTTTTTTTTTTTTTTTTTTTTCATTTTTACCTTTTAGACAAAATAACTTTTTAGCACATTATTTAAAGCATAGGAAATTTTCTAAAATATAAGTTCTTATAGGAACTCTTCACGTTTAATAGTTCTCGAGGTGTTAAATTTTTTTCTACTCAACAATGAGAAATTACCAGTTTATTTAAGTAAATAAAGTAGGATAAAATAGAAACTGATACTCATACTCCTATTCCTCAATTGAGAGCTAATTGACTAGACCGCTATACTTCGTTCGTCAGAGTATGTTTCCGTGATATTTCCCTTAATGTGTTCACAAAATATTGATTTTTCGTTATTTGGAAATAAAAAATGTTTCTTTTTGAAAAATTTTTTTTAGGGACTATTGAACCCAGCTATATTAGGGCTCACAATTTTGCTAATTAACACTTCTTTTAATGATGTTGTTGTATCAAGATTTTTATTATTGTTAGTAGTTAAGAAGATATAGAGCTCTGAATGAAAAATTAATTTTTTTCAACGTTTTAAATCAGCCGCCATTTTTTAATTTTTCTTAACCAAGGTTGGCAGAGTCATCAATTTTCACCATTAACTATATTTAGTTTTCATTAAAGTAGTGCCTATAAAACTTAAAAATAAATTTAGGAATTTAAATATTTTGTATGCCTTAAATCATTTTTATGCCATCAAGTGATTAATTTTTTATTTACGGTTTTAGTACTAGATCATCACTAGGTTAAGTAATACATTAAAAAAAACGTTAAATTATTATACCAAAAATAGTATTAAATTAATACTGATAACAATTAGTGCCACGATAATCCTTAAAAAATATGTAGGATGTAATTATACATAACATTCTCACGCATATGCATTTGATCTTGTTCGTTACAATTGTTGTACTATAATTATATTGTGTATATGTTAAAGCAGTTGAAATAAAATGAAAAATCCAAATTCACCTATAAACATGAATTTTTTTTTTTTCGTTCCATGTTTATACGGTATACTTATCATCTAGGTTAAACAGCCGCTTTCCTCTGACTCTCCAAAGGAATCGGTTGTTCACAGTTTAGTTTCTGGCGAATTAAATAAAAAAAAAAAAAAAAAAAAGAAAAGAAAAAGATTCTAACGAACCGGTTTTAGGGAGCATCTTTTAGTAACACTAACAAGCATGGCTGTATAAAAGGAATCTTATTATATTAAATTTTTAGCGACCTTCATTATATCATATTTCATATTATCCTAGTCCCGCTTTAAATGATGGTAAAGAGGGTAGGATAAAATAATGACAAAAATGTTTACTGAATTGATTGCTGTAGACTCGACTCAAACTTATTAATGGCAAACAATGGTTGTGTAAAAAATTTGCTCTGATTTTATTCTACTCTTTACAAGGGTTAAATTAAATTTATTGAAAAAGTGTCTCCGTTTTTCTCTTCAATTTATTAGTAACGTTGTCCTTCTTTTTTTTTCTATTATTCGATTTTTTTTGTCCGAGTAATTTTCTCTATTATAAGCGTTTAGAGGAAAAGAAGTATTTTACTTGAGAGATAATGTTTAAGATTAATGAGGCGTCCCGTGATTGCTCAAATGATTCCGCTGTTATCGACATTGTAGCTATTCATGAAATTCATTTAATTCGATAAGTTACGATATCAGACACAAACACTTTTTTTTTTTTTTGTTCTAGTTTTTTTTTTTTTTTTTTTTCTTTTCTGGTTATAACTTTTTATTATGTATCAGCTGACTCTGTAATGATTGGCTGTTGCTAAATTTAAGCATATATATAGGTTAAATTAACACATTAAAGGCATCAATAAGATTCTTAAGATGCACTCGTCGTATATCAGTCATCAAACACTGATAAAAAAAACACAGAAAGATTGTGAGTGTGATGAAAGGTTGGTGAGAAAGATTGATGAGTGTTAGTGAGCTAAATGTTCCAGATACCTACAGCCCATTTTTATTGTAAAAAGTTTCTGTTTAATTTTTGAAATAATAAGTTCACTGTCTACATACATTTACACTTAAAAAAGAACCTTTCAATTAATGATGAGTTACCACTTGATATATAATTGATTTTAAAGTTAATTTATCCGGTTCAGAGCTCAACCGATCATTTGATTACTTGTATAGGACATGACTTTAAAGTTATTAAAGTGTAAAGAAAAGTCATATCATGGTAATGATTCCACTAAAATTAATGTTATTTTTATTAAATATTAATTTTAACTACTATAGTACAATTGAAGTAATTACGAATTTAGCTCGGACATAAGAGTCACCGGTACAGCCTTCCTGGTTTTAGATATTTATGACTATTGAAGTCCTGGCAACGGCCAGTTTCTCTCAAGTCTTGTGCTTGAGTTCTTGACTCTTCCTCCAGTTGTTTATCATACTGGTGACGTAGAGACAGAAGTGGAAGCTCATGGAATCCTGCTTTTCTCCTTTTAGAAGTAGTTTTCCAAAACAAACTTTTGTCTCTGATGGCGAACTGATATTATAAATCTAAATTCACGATTGTTGTTTTATTATTAAACAATTACAATTTTTTATAAATAAAGTACTAAAACTAAAGAAATTAATAATAAAAAAAATATTAGAAGATAATCCGGGTGGTGGTCATAAAGGAAGAAAATAATTTAAAAAAAAAAAAGAAATATTTATTGGTAACTTAATTTTTTTTTTATTATTTAGTTGTTATTAGTTTTATATATAGATTTTTACTATTTTGTACCTTTCGTGACCGCCATCCGCGCTATCTTTCTACAATCTATTTCATAGGTCAACTATTAATCTTTCAATAAGAATATAAAATTATTTTAAAAACTTTTTTAAACATTTCTCGGTACCCCTGTGGGGTTGTACAGTTGTACCGTTAGAACAATTGTTATAAAGAAGGGGTTGTTAAAAATTTTGTCCGTCCTGGTATAAATATTTTTATTTATTTAAGATTTATATAATTAGGTACTGCTTTACATTGCTTTTGTATGTTGAAGATAAAAAGAAATATATTTAAGACTAATTTGCTCCTGCAAAAACTCTCGCAGTTTATATCTAATAAAGTGAGCCATCGAACGTGAGAAACCATTCCTTAAAATAATCGTCACATACCTACATACAAACAGGCTTAGTAATAGTTGTAATACATAGTAAATACATAAATAATTCAGCTATTTCATTTGTGACTACGCTAGTCGGATAAAATTATCATAAAAATCTGTATAAAATAATATTCACTATATTTATTGGTTATGTTGGTGGTATTTTGGTATGTTAATTAGAGAAGTCACAACACATTCTATAGGTAATTGCTAAGCACCAACGGAAAAAGATTCAACGGAAAAAAAGAGAAGAAGATTAAAAAAAGTAGGTGGTGAAATGCTAATTCATTTAAGTCAATTTTAATTCATAATTGCTCAAATAGTACTTAAGTATACGTTAAACATTACTGGATTAACGAAAAAGAGAAGGATCTGTCTAAGGTATTTAGCAGTGTTAAAGAGTTAAGCACGGAAAGAACTTAACAACTGCGATGACATCCCAATTTGAACCTTTTCGATCCGCTGGCTTAACTTTAGCAAATTTCTGAAACCACATTTTCGAATGACTTTCTTAAATAAGATTTTTGAAATTTCAATTAGAATTTAAGAATCAAAATTGAGATTCGTCTCTTTTCCATAAAAATATTTTCATTTGATACCTTTGGCTAGTATATTCTCGAAATTAATTGAAACTTATGAATGTTAGACTTAGATTTGGTTCCTGAATCCGTGTGAAGAATAAAAAACTATTATTAGCAGTGATAGATTAAGCAAGATGATCATTGGCCCAGGTTTTAAGGACCGAGCATATCGGAAGTAGAGAGTATAATTCCTAATGAGTGAGAAAATTTGGGACTTACAGTCGAGAAACGAGAGGCGTTTTATATCATATATATAATGAGGTGTAGATAGTTGACCGTAGATTAATGATTGGAGAAGTTTGTCGGGGGGTGTGGTCAGCAAAAACAACATAAATAAACAAAACCATATTTATTTATTTTATGCCGACGTTTCAGTCTCAACTGTAGTTGCAAGCCTACCTTCTATATATATGTAGTGGGTGTTATTTAAAAAGGGCGAGCCCAATAGTTTCAAATGAGAGTATTTTGCACTACTACTATCCGAAATTGCAAATTGTTTTTAGATAAAAAAAAAAAACCTACAATATGCCTTTATTTTTAAGATTCAGGAATATTTTTGATTGTGTTTCAAATATTTTAACTAATTATTATCTGAGACTAATTCGCCTTTTTTACGGAACATCGACGTTATATTAATAATTAACAAATTAATCATATTATTTTTCATAACTAAGAAGTTAATTATCAATGTGAGACTGAAAAGTTTAAAATACTACTAAAAGAAGTGTTGTAGGCTGGTGTTTTGTTTTGCCAGTTCATTTTGTGAAAAGATCTGCATCTTAAAATATCAAATTCCAAGGAAATCCGGTTTGACTTCCCATGCTCGAAAACAAACTCACCTTCCTGAATCCCAGAACCGGTAAAAAAAGACCCACAAATTTCAATGATTCGCCATGACCCATGGCCTTTTTTCCTCAAAGGAAAAATCATGATCATTGCAAATACAAGAAATATGTTTCTCATATTAATGTATAACTCATATTAATGTTTCCATGCTTTTTTTAAATTAAGTAACTTAAATCCAACCGAATGTCATGGTTTAATTTTGTGGATGACACTATGAATGCGTAGTTAAGATGCTACCCACCCATCGGTAGTTATCTGATGACTGTTGTATGTAAAAGGTCATGGACTGACAGAATTGTGTGGGCGTGGATTTCATCATGAAAGGGTAGGTATCTGTCTCTATTTCCTACAGAATAAACAGAATTGACGGATTATAAAGCGTGGATTTTCAATTGTTTATTACAGGAAATTGATCGGCTATAGAATAGCTTAGCTCAATTTTTATTTTGTTATATTGTCTTCATCAGTGCACCTAAGTATTAGATTCAGAAAAAAATTTGTTGCCGTGCGCGCATCACACAATTTTCACTTACCACGCTACTTTGAGTTGAAATCTATCTTTGCTTGTCCCAAAACGGAAATGTTTAAATTATTTTCTGTTACAATATTTCTCAGTACAAATTTTTCAAATGAGCCTTTTAGGTTTACATATTGACAAAATAAAATTTCAACAATATCATATTATTTCTCGTTGTAAACATTTAACATTTTCTATTTGTAAAAGTATAGTAGAAATATAAAAATATAACAGTAATAAAAATGTAACTACAATTTAAATTGTGTCTTAACCTATTATTCAATGCTAAATCTTTATTTAAAAAAAAAATAATTTTATGGAATAAAACTAAAAAAGTAATTATTTTACAATTACATTGACATTAAAACTGTCTAGCGTTACGGAAAAACGCCTCCCTCCCACCAAACTCGTCTTAGAACGGATCGTTTATTTATGTAGTTTTCGTGATTCTCCATTATTTTCTTTGAATTTCTATATTAAATATTATTATTATATATATTATTTCTTAAATACTCGGCTTTTCTAAAACTGTTTCCTTTTTATTGCCTGCATTTAATTGTCAAAACCTTTCAGAGTTCGTATTTCTCCGGTTTTCGCCGCTAATAAAAATGTAGAATGGTCAATAATTTCAAATATACAAAATTAAACGTACTTCAGAGAATGATTTTCTATAAAAATAGTCACTTAAGTCCTATCAGACTATTTCAATGGAGGGAAAACATACATGCTATGAAAGAACATTTAATTGTACTTTGAAATGCCGAGTTTAATCAAAATCGCTTGAGATATTATGGAGACAATCGAAAAAATGGGAAAAATCGATTCTATAACTTACTACGTACTTCTAGTCGGTCGATTTTATAGAAAAGGTTGCTGTCACGTGAGTGAATTTAATTACCCAGGTGATTTGTAGTTTTAAGTTATTTGGATAACTATTTATTAAAAATATACATATAAAAATCAATAAATCAATATATAAACCATTTAAGAATCGTATTATTTTTTTTTAAATCTAGTCTTTGCACATTTAAAGTGTTAGGAGAAACACTAATGATTTTAGTGGAAGAAGATAGTTGACCGTATGAAGTAGATTGTAGGAATATGGTGCGAGTGGCGGTCAATAAAGGTATCAAAATAGTAAAAAAAAATTAAACAAACTATTTACTGATTAAAATAAAAAATTTTCAATCTGACAGCCCTGACGAAACCCTGCAAAGTTAGGCGAAACGTTGATTAACAATGAATAGTTTTCTATTACTATTTTGATACTTTTATTCACCGCCACGTGGACTATTTTCTTACAAATTAATTATTTTAGATTGATAGGCATTGTCATTTTGAGATACAGTGGTGATTA
>NW_027109893.1:0-1273 GCF_000696795.3 Halyomorpha halys
AAATAAGAATATAAGATGACACAGTTGTTAGGTGTGGAAGGAAATGGAATTACGTAGGCTTCATCAACCGATCCATAAGCTAGAGATCAATTATGAATTCTCTATTGAGTTGATTAAGACAGGCCATATTTTTGATAAAATAGAAGGATTTTACAAGGACTTGTTGACGGCTTGTCTTGTCACAGATAGATGTCGTCTCTGCTTGAAAAAGTCTCATGAATGTATTCAGCATGTGACATACGTATGTGAAATATTGGCTGGGGCAGACTTTTTGAAGAGGCGCAATAATGTCGCAAAAATGTATCACCAAATCTTTAGGAAACTGACATTAATAAGGATTATGTGGTCCCATGCTAGCGTTACACTCCTGAAAAACTCGTAAACGTAAATACAAAAGTTCACTGGGATGAGCAAATAATTACTGACCGTAAGGTAATGCATAACCGTCCAGATATTTTGTTTATATTAAAACGGTTATTCAAAAGAAAAAATGGACAGAATAATAATCCGTCTCCAAAGGCTCCTACTTACTTACCACAATGGAGGAAAACATAAGGAGTTATAAAGAACTTGGTTCGTAGAATACTATGATAGTGATCCCTCTAATGTCTTCAAATGGTCTCATATTTAAATACAAAAGCTACAGAAGATTTTGGGCTTGAACATCAAAATTTAAAAATAGCTCAAAAAGCCGTTATCGGTAAATATGGGAATTAGAGAAACTTTTTATACAAATAAACCATATTCCCTTGAATTGCCTTCCAGGAAGTAAATATATTCCTAATAAATTGGTAATAATATACAATAATATAATAATGATATAATACTATAATAATAATGTAAATAAGTAATAATATTCCTATTATATATAATAGGATAAGTAATTCTATCTAGTATATAGATTAAATATGAAATAATGAAATCTCTTAATTTTTTTAAATGCTGAGGTATAGAAAACTGCCAATTAAAATATATTACTATTTTATACTTTATTCTTTTACGTTTCGGGATTTCCATATCACATCCCTTGAAGAATAGTGTCGTAATTGGAGGATTAAAATAAATTCCAACAAATCCCATCAAGTTACCTTTACTCTACGTCGGTAACCTACTGACTGCCCTACAGTATACTTCAACAACGTTACCCTTAACCCTGTTGAACAGATCCGCTACCTTGGACTTCATCTGGACAAACGACTAACCTAGAATCCTCACACAAGACTGAAAAGACAGGAAACTGCATGTCGATTTCGACTATTACAGCACTTACTAG
>NW_027109894.1:0-1091 GCF_000696795.3 Halyomorpha halys
CACATACCCATAGTTCGAAAACTAGACAAACAAACAAAAAATTGTTTGTAATCACAGAGTAATCTTCATAAAGTCTGTATTTTGGCCATGGTTAAGGATTAGAGGGTATTTGAAATAAAACTATATTTGGTAACTAAAATAAATTGAAAATGAAGGCTTAGACAAGTTAGGCGAAACTATTTGATCATATTTAAATTTACTACTAATGAAAATGAAATGCTATATAAAATTAATTCATTCCTTAATTCCATAGTTCTGGTGTCATTTGTATAAGTACCAAAAATTAATGGGCATAAGAAATAAATTTACTTTAAAAGATAATTATTTTAACTTATTTTATGTGATATGTAGTCTGTAGTTATACATATTAAAAAAATTTCATAAACATTATACTTATTATGGTAATGAAAATAAATATGAAAAAATAATTAAATAAGTTTCCTATTGCTGTAAAACATATAAGTGTCATTTTCAGGGAAAGGAAGTTTTTAAAAATTAGAAGCTTCCAAATATAAAAAAATTAAGACTTTGTGTATGTTTGTTGACCAAAGGTTAAGAACTTAAAGCCTATTTGTTAGATTAAAGTCACTTTTGAATTCGAATTTTTTTTTTTAGATGAATGAAAATGTGTGTAACATGAGTAAATACCTACCTATCTATGTATATGTGACTAGACATAGTAACTTATTCTCGTCTTGTTTGTATCAACTCTAGTATATAATAGGAGTTAATATAGATAGTTGGCAATTTACTAATTAATAGTTGGCAATTGATAAAATTAGATAGTTGTTTCACTATTGGTATAGACCACAATAAAACCATAAATCTGGAAATTAGAATTTAAAATTTCTGATGAGAAAAATGTACTATGTCCTTATATTCACTCCTAGGAATAGCATGAAATGGCAATAGAAGGAAATCCTATATTAAATTTAGAAATAATTTTGTTTTTCTAGGCCATTTCAGTAACAACTTTATTTTGCAAAAGAGATTCTGGAACATTAATAGAACCCACGAATAAAACAAAAATATGCGATTTTTCATATTCGTTACTTAAAGTTAAAAGTCAATTTGTGGCGATATGTAATCAT
>NW_027109895.1:0-306 GCF_000696795.3 Halyomorpha halys
ATTCGAATCAGCACTTGGTACAAGGTTGCCATGGAGACGCCTTAATTCCCTCACCAAAATCGGCTCTTGGCCATTGATCTGTCTGTGTATCTATATCATAATTATGTCTTGAACGTATTGATAGATCTTGTTATTTTTTTTTCTTTTATCGTGAAAAATTTGGCTTAAATTTCCTGTCAGTCCTCGTCGATCTACAACAATACTTAGAATCCTTTTTGAAGGTTGAAACGGTGGTAAGCCAGACCTTTTGTAAAAATAACACTGGAGATCCGACAATGGCCAGGCTCTCCACTCAATTCCTATGCA
>NW_027109895.1:356-842 GCF_000696795.3 Halyomorpha halys
AGATCCGACAATGGCCAGGCTCTCCACTCAATTCCTATGCATTTGTAGCTTACTTTTGTTGTTAACTTATTTTGCTAATATCTACCTTGTTTGTCTGCTTATGTTTATTTGAGATGTGTATATATTATTTTATTTTTAATTTACTATTTTTTTATATATATAATTTAAATATATGGTATGATTGAGTGTACACAGCCTTAATAATCATTGCCCTTGAATGTAGCAAACTGACTTGTTTCAATAAATGTTTTAATAAAGAATAAAGTTCTCCTCCTTCATAAATCTCTTTAAGTTCTTATTTCCAACATAAACACAAGATAACAATATCCTATTTTTAATAGTTATTCGAAAAAGTTTATTTTAATTCTATTTTATATAATTAGTTCAGGA
Source organism: Halyomorpha halys (assembly GCF_000696795.3). NCBI lineage: Eukaryota > Metazoa > Arthropoda > Insecta > Hemiptera > Pentatomidae > Halyomorpha > Halyomorpha halys. The sequence goes on from NW_027109895.1 coordinate 747, forward strand.
AATAAATAACTACAACTTTTTTTTTTCTTTATTTGTTGATGAATAATATCACAAGCTCCCACAATAAGGGCAATGGGTTATTAGAGTGCGAAATGT
>NW_027109895.1:2802-3857 GCF_000696795.3 Halyomorpha halys
AATTTGGTTAAAACCAATGTATAATAAATAATTTAATGAATAAATAAGGCAAGGGAATAAATAAGTTAAAACACACAAATCAACAGGTCCACAAACTAAAATAAATAAAACAATGAATAATCTCACAGCTAATTATCATGCAGGTGATGTATGATCTCCATGGAGTCCAAAATAATATTTTCCGCCAAGATCGCTAAATCTCCGATGCTAACACACCATCTAGGCCTTCTAAGAATCTCCTTGTTTTATCTGGTATTGTTCCACGAGATCCAAACCAGAGGCCTCTCACGGTGAACTCTCCCTCTCTCCGAAGGCCGAAAAGCGAAATTTTTCCTTAAGGAAAGGGATGCATTTTTCATATATTTCCTTCTTTCCCCTTTTCACTCCACCCACCTGTTTGAGGTCATTATGCTAAACTCTTTCCGTCGGATCCAACACCAGGCATGGGCCTTCGATTTTGGAGAATATCACAATATCGGCGTATCCATCGGAGTCAACGCAATAAACTCATCGAAGCAGGGGAAGTCTTTTTTTTTCCAAGGAACTTCATCAATTCTTCTTTGACCCTGTGGTGCCAGCGTGTTATAAGAAGGGAGTTGTTGAGGCATTTTCCCAGCATTGAGCTGGTGTTCCAGACTTTCTGCCGCATTTGCGATAGAGGGACCCAACTTCTCCTTCCTGTCCACTGGCTCCTGGGACTCTGCGCAGAGGTGCACAGTTGATATTTAGTTCCAGGGGGTTCGCCTATTCTGACCCCGAGAGTACATGCTTCTCACACACATATCTATTAGCTTTCGGGGTCTTTTTGAAATGGCGAACACCAATACCCTGTCAACTGCAATTGGCCCATTCTTTGAAAGCATTCTCACGCAAAGACTGCCATAGAGCTCTCACACTTAGGTTGCCCTGATCCATACCCCGCAATTTCGTATAATAAGTTAATTTTATTAAAATACATAAATTAATTATAACCTTTTTGCATCGTAAATTAGTTATTCAATCCAAATAACTTATACATAAAATTATTTTTTCTTAAGCTTCCTAGTTTTTTTTTT
>NW_027109896.1:0-819 GCF_000696795.3 Halyomorpha halys
TAGTATGACAATTCCCATCTTCACTTTTCACTTGCGTGGAGAATTTGCCTATGGGAATGATAGGGTTACCAACATAATCAGTTAAATGTAGGTCATTCCTTGAGAGCTTGATATGACCAAAATGACTTTCATAAAAAGATTCACTAACAACATTGTAGTGTGATCCAGTGTCTATCTGGTAGGTTAGTGGCTTATTATTAATTTCTAAGGAGACAGTGTATGGGAATAAGGCTTTTTTAGTTGAAATGAGGTTATGGAAAGAGTCATTACGCGTAACTGCCCCTTCTTCATCAGAGCTACTGCAGCTTGAGCCTAACCTCCCCATGTATTTATGCTCAGTATTGCTTCTGGAAGTCTTAATTTTCTTTTTATTGGGGCAAACGACCGCTAAATGCCCTTTAACTTTACAAATATTGCATGAGTATTCACGGAATTTACAATTGTTGGAAGTATGATTCTTACGACCACAATGTACACAGGGTTTATCATGCATCTTTGGTTGGGGAGAACTATGATTAGGTAAATGTTTTTGTCGCATACCTTTATGAAGAAATACACCTGATTCGGGCTTGACTTGGAGGCTGACTCTTTGTTTGCGTTCTTCGTAGGCAGCTTCCTTTCCAGATGCAATGTCCACAACACTTTTTAATGTCAATGTTGGGAGCGATGCGTCCTCCTCAAATAACCTGTCCTGTACAGGGCCTTCGCCATAACCGGACACAAATTTGTCCCTTAGAAGAATAGCAATTTCATCCCCAAATTTACACTGAGCAGCTATAGTTTTAAGTCGGGCGGCCCATTCCCGAGCCGTTTCATCAG
>NW_027109896.1:1304-15768 GCF_000696795.3 Halyomorpha halys
ACATTAACGGACTTTTTTATTACAACAACACATGTTACAATACTAGGAGGGAACATGGAGGTTACCCTAGGTCTCCAAGGAAAACCTAAAGGAAGTCACAACATTCATAAATATATATTTGTGCTTATGTTAAATAAAAAAAATGCTAAAATTAATTTAGCAGCCGACACGATATAATTTTAAAATATACAACCGTAAACAAGAGTTAATTATTGAATCCATAGGTTGGGTGAATTCTTATTCTCTGAAGAATACAAATATTCATCTGTAAGCAGTTCTGAAACCCTTCGTTTGTGGCCAAAAACTAACACTCGATGGGTCAGCCGCCAATTAAGGCCAACTTGTACCAGTCAATCCAAATAACTCGTCCATACGCTTGCGCATGTGCGAATTAGCCATTTTTTGGCAAACTTGTAGAGGCACTTTTACCTTCACTGTGAATATATAGTGGTTGAGGGCTTTGCGACAAAGGGCACAAACTGGATCTAATTAACCAAGTCAGAACCGGAGATATAAAATAAAAGGTAGTATAAAATTAAATCTCAATTTTGCTATTGTAGATTAAAACATACATCTTTCCAACGGTTGTAATAACTTTGGAATTGGATAAAATGTAGAGGAGTTATGAAAGGTTATATGAACAATGGTCAGCAGAGGAAAAAAATCCTCCCATTGGATTTTTGGATGGATCTCATGATTAATTAATTAAGGTTAACATTTTTTAATTTTCAATTTCTTTTAAAAAATGGTATTTAAAGGTTTCAGACGATGCTATAAACGAAAATGATTTTCTTTTCCATAAAACAATTTTTTTTAACCTACTTTCCTAAAATCGTCATTAGGTTTTTTTTTTTTTTTTTTTAATTTTTAGAGAATAAAAATTATTCAATAGAATCAGTAATATTTTTTTTCTTATTCTTTGGAAAGAGGCAAATCGATTGGCATATACTAACCTTGAAGAAAATGTAATCTTTCTGACCTACTCGCCAAGCTTAATTTTGTTAATAACCTCCTTTTTTTTTTACCGAAAAAATCGGAATAGACTATAACCTTCCTTGAAAACTTCGTATCTTTCGGTATTCCGAAGTCTTCCCCACCAACTCAAATAGGGAAGGAGTAAAAATGAACTTTTGGGCATGTACGGTTCACTAATCCCTTTTCAAAGTCAAGTACTGCTGTGACAGTCTGCAAACGGCCCCGAGGCTGGTATTGGGTCCCTTGAAACTGAGCTCTAAACCTCAATAGAACGCCAAAACGGTACTGCGCATGTTCCTAACAGTTTGTTGACTGTCAAACCGATTCTTGGAACAAAACTATAATCGTTTTAACGAAAACCAACTTACAACCAGAGATCGGCAAGAATTAGCTATAGCTAAAATTGCCATGGATACGACCCTTATTCATGAATGAACCATTGATAAATAAATATCGTTTCCATGACAATTGTAGCTATTAGTTTCATCCACAGCTAATTTTTGTCCAACTGTGCTTACAACGACATTAGTGGCGAATTGGGGAATGAAATAACAGTTTATTCCTTTTGAAAGAAGTACTGTATTTATCAAAGGTTTATCGCTCTTACTCCCATCCCTAACATATTTAAGCGATTGAGAGTAAAGGAATAGAAAAATTAAGAATATTTTTGGTAACAGGTCTAATAGTTTTAGGGCACGGATGAAGGGGAATGCTTTTGATGTGGGGAAAATATAATGATTCGAAAAAAAAATTAAGACAGGGATTAATGTTTATCTTTTACAGTATCCTGTATAGGAAACACTCGATACGATAATAAATATGACTAATGTGGCAGAAGTGTCTATCAGATAAAATTAAAGCTTGAAAAAACACTATTAGATAAATTTCATTTCATTTACAATTGTTATCAAACTTAACTTTTTTAAAAGGAAAAATTTGTTTATTGTAGGAAGATAGAAAAAAGGTAGAAAAAAAAATTTAATGTTAAACAACGTTTCGACCCACTTTGCAGGGCTTCGTCAGGGCCAAATGAAAAACGAGATACAAACATTGTAAGACGTGACAGAAAATTTGAATAAACATGCAGAGAAAGTAAGAAAGTGGGCAAAAAAAAATTTTTTTTTTTTATCAGGACCACCCATCTGTTCCAGCTGAGAGATTTCGAAACAGTGAAAAAAATTGGAAGTATACAGAATGGAGGTAAATGTACTTTACTTTTTTTTTATTATTATTATTTTTTTATTTATTCTTTCTCCACCTTTATTCAATCTTCACTTACTTCTTTATTTTCCATCTTTTAGTGTGTTAAATTTTGTTTTCTCATATCTGCTTTTCTATTTTATTTTGTATTGACGTCTCCTGACTTTTTTTAACCCAATAGTTTACATAATTTTTCTTTTGTAATTTTCTTATTACTAATTTATATTATAACTATTTTAATTCCTTATTTTTGTTCATAATTTTCTTTTCACTTATATTTACATAATTTTAACTCTACCCTTTTTTTTTAAAATCTTATTATCGAATTAAATTCCATGTAAACCTTTCCAACCATCCTAATCCTTTGGTTCAAACCTTATCTAGTTCCACCCATCCCTACAGCCCACCTAGAAAATTGAAACGGCAGTGGCCAAGAGACTTATTAAAATAAAAATGGACAATTGGAGTTCTGGCAATGGTCGGATTCTCCACCGAAGTTGAGTGTTTGCGGCTTTAGCGCACTTGCTCAGCCTCCACTGGCTCATTACCAGTGATGCGGCGAGAGGGATGCGCTGGGATCTCTTGAGCTCTGCTCTACCCCTCACACATGGAGGATAGAGTGGGCTCAGGGATTCTCAGGTCGATTGTGTAAATATTGTATATATTATTTTATCATAATGTTTTTTTATTTATTTATTTTTCATACAGATAGTTTGATTATGTTCATCTTGTCTATTCTTTTGTTTGTATATATTTGAAGAGAGTTTTTTTATTATTATTATTTTTTTATTTTATTTTTTTTATTTTAGTATGTATGAGATCATGCATCACTATTACCTATTGCCCACAACTGTGTGGCAGATTGTAATATCTATCAATAAATAAATCTAACCTAAAAAAAAAAAAATAATTATCGAATTATGTCAAAATATTTTTAGTTTTTTTGTATCTTTTTAGCCCTTATGAAGCTCTACAAAGTGGGACGAAAATTCGGCAAATAAATTCATTTTGACCACACTCCTGGCCACCTTCTTCATAATGAATAAGCTTAAGTTAAGGAAGTATAAATATAAGTGGATAGGAGACTAATTAGTAATAATTCTTTATTAACAATTTTATTACATCCGGATGTATTTATTTGTAATTAGTCTCCTATATGTCCACTTATATTTATACTTCCTTAAATTAAGCTTATTATTATTTTCTAGATTTTTTTATAAATTTTTAATAATATTAAACAAATATTTTTATTTATTGCATTCTAATGTACTGTCACTTCTTACAATGTTTGTATCTTGTTTTTCATTTAGCCCTGATGAAGCCCTGCAAAGTGGGACGAAACGTTGGTTAACATTGAATACTTTTTTACAATTTTGTACCTTTATTGACCGCCACCCGGACTATCTCCCTACAATATGTATATATTCAAAAATAAAAACCATTAGTTTTGATTAAAAAAAAACAAACAAACAAAAACAGTAAATTTTGGAGTTATCCATTTTATTATATAAAGGTCTTTTGTGTGCCGAAAAAATAAAAAATCAGCCATAATTGTTTTAATAAAAAAAATATTAATAGTAATTATCAATACTAATTAGATAGTACCTAAGAGAAAAAAAATTAATGCACATTATTTTCAATATTAGTGTAGAAATAAATAATAGCAGAATACCAATACAAGTTTACTCTGACTATTCGCAAATTTAGGTATTGCTATGAGAAAGTTAGGTTTAGCAGCCTTGAGTTGCCGTATCGTTCCAGCCGGTACCACCTCAAACGGTTTCCTTCTATTTGTAAACAAAAACCTATTTTTCTCTTTACAATCGCTGTATAAATGCCATAATTTCACGGAATGTCTCATCAGTGAACGGTTCTACAAGTGCCTATAAGGCCACATTTTTAAAAATTTATCGTTAACTCATTTTTCTTATTATTGGATTGGTGCTTTTTTAACCTAATTTTAGTAACTTCTATTTTCGAAAAACACAAAATGCACTTTACAGATCCGAAATCGGACCATCCGTTCAGGAGTAAATAGAAAAGTAAATTCTGGTGCGTCCCAGGGAGCGGTACATTTAGCCTTAATAGCTGTTTTACTATGTTTCTAGATTTATTTGACCACAAACATTTTTTAAAAACTATTTACAGTCGTCATATCTGTTTCAATCTGAGAGCCCTGACGAAAGTGGGGCGAAACGTTGGTTAACAATAACTAGTTTTCTGTTACTATTTTGATATCTTTATTGACCTCCACCCGCACTATCTTCCTACAATCTACTTCATATTGTCAACTATCTTTTTCCAATAAAATATTGTTTACATTAACTTTAATAAGGTAAAGCCTATATGAATTATAAAATAAGGGGAATTAATGAAATTTGAATTCAAGTTTTCGACTTACATGGTTGAAATAACAGTTACATTTTTTTGTAACAATTGATTATGAGTGGGGTATAGTCTCGTACAAAAGGTCCCCCTAACAATATACAACATTATAATTGAAAAACAATTAGGATAAAATAAATTGATAAAAATAATTATTATTAATAAAAGAGAAAAGTTAATGAAAAAAATAACGACATTCACAATTTCTAAAATCCATAGATAATAGATACTTCGTCAATTAAAATAAAAATAAAACATTTCTATATGAGGGTGAAGAAGATGGTTGGGGGGAATATTTCGTTAAAAGTCACCTTTAAGTCATCTTCGTTGAGTTCCCTGATGAAAGCCTGAAATTATTTTTTTTTTTTAAATATTTATTTATTGCTATTTACAACTGTACATTATAATACATAGGCCGGAAATTCAGGCCGCCACGTTGGCACAAATAAATATGTTTCGTTTATTTGTGTATTTTTTGCTGCCCGCATACCCGACACCATTTTCTTCTCATATTAAATTACGGCCTACTATTACTGGTACTGGTACTGGTATTTGGTGGGGGGAACAAGTCCGGCAAGTGGACCAAGTGGTCCTTTTTACCAACCCCTGACGGCTACCTAAGTTGCCGCCGCGTACTAACTAAGCTGGGATTGTCAATATTTATTCTTCGGGACCGCCGAAAAATTAATGATTAACTGCCCGAGGTAGGAATCGAACTCGCAACGTTCCGAACCGAGTGCGCTCCAACCCACACGGCCGTCTCGTCCCTACGGTCTACTGTTAACACCTCACTATAAAATATTTCGGGAAGGCGGCACTAGTTATAAAATATTTATTATAATACCTAGGCTAGTATTATGGATTTTTTTTTAATTGACGAAATAGATTTATGAATTTTAGACATAAGGATCCAGGAAGAGAAAGAATACAATTGTTATAATAAGAAGTACCCTGAAGACAAAGGAATACTCCGAAACGCTAGATAAGAAAAAAAATATATAAATCTAAAATAAGAAAATTTTCGGAAAGAAGAAAATAAGAAAATCAATAAATATTTACACGATATTGTATAAATTGAACCTATCCGGGATAGAAAATTAGTGTATAAACAAAAATTTATTGTTTATTTTTTTTTTCTTTCCATGAAGTAAAAATCGTGTAGATTTTTTAAGACCTTGATTAAAACAATGATAATAATAACGCAATGACCCATGAAGGATCATGTACTGTGTCAGAACAACAGTTATACAAGTAGGTGATGTTTTCGAGATCACGCTCAACTGCCAGATTTTTACCCTACTTTATGAGGCTAGGTGGGCCCCAGTAGGGCTCCAGAACCCATAGGGTTGACTCACAGCTACAGCTTGACAGAAAATAATTTCTACCACAGTGGGATTCGAACCATGGTTTTTGGCGTTAGTAACACCGTGCCTTACCACCTTCTCTTAGCGCGTGATCCTGATTAACATAATAATGTTTATTAATAAATGAACTTTCTTGAGTAGAAAATTGTATTCCCTATTACAATAGCCGAGATTAAAATTATTACCCAGAATTATTCCAAAATCTAATATTTAAATATAAACGATAATTTTCTGGTCTAGAAGTTATATTAAAAAACAAAACATGAACTAATAAATTATAATATTTCTAAAACTTATTTTATTTGCTACACATATTCGAAATTTGATACAATTATAACAACTATTTGGATTTTCATGCATGAACAAATGTTAAACTTACGCTAGAAATGTAGTCACTAGTAGCTCGCGTGTTGTATTCACAATTGTCGTGTGACAGCTTTAATATGGTGAGAGTTTCACAATAACTAAAATGAGATGCCTAATCTCTAAACAACCCACTTCCCTAATATAAGAGGGATAGAATGGGAAAAAAATTGAAATGAAGTACTAGTCTTGAATCAGACAGTAAGGGGAGAGGGGGAGAGACCAGGAAAACTTAACCAATATTAAGTAATTTTTCAATTTCAAGTAGAGTGAAAAAATGTATAATCAATCATCGACAAACCCTCCACCCCCCCACTTCATCCTTGAAATGAATTCGTTTTTATTAAAATTCACTTTAGAAAATCAACATCCTGGTACCGTTTAGAAATTTCAGATCGAATTTTGTACAATTAATCAAGGCTATCAAAGGGCAAATCTCTAATAATCCAAGAGACCGGGTGAAAAAAATAAGTTGTTTTATCTCTCTGTTTGTTTAGTTTAATATTTTTATTCCCAGTGAGAGAATACGTCTTAGTAGACACTACGGTTTTCTGTAGGGTAAAGTAACAGCGGAAAATGGGATTGCTTCCTCGTACTTTAGGGACACACATGGATGGAATTGAGGAATTTCCCAACACATTTGCCTCAAAAATGAATTCTTATTTTTCCATCCTTTTTATAAAAATACAATATAAGAAAATCCACAGCGAAGGTGATTCTTGCTTAGGCATACTAAGCTACAACCTTGGGAATATTCCTAATATCATTATATCTAAAAATAATATATCAATAACGTAGAACTGGAAAAAAAATCGATAAATCAAATTAGTTATATTTATTCGTACACAATGGTTTTCTTAAGGAAATAAAATATTTTTGGAATGTGAGGGCTATTATCGTCTAATAAAGTTAGTTACCTAATAATACGGTAGACCGTACACCGGTGTGTATAAAATACCTGCAGTCTATCAGTATGTGTTTAACATTTAGTGGTACGTTACAAGTCTACATGTTGGTTTAGATGTTCCTAACAGTAAGTATTCTATCCTTATTATCCTCATTAACACATATTCGTCAGTTTGCTAACAATCACCAATACCCAAACAACTAAAATTTGTCAATTTGCTAACAATCACCAATACCTAAACGACGAAAATTCGTCAGTTCGCTAACAATCACCAATACTCAAATGAAGAAAATTCATCATTTTTATATTACAGAAACTTGACAAACGCACTAAACTTCCCATTCACCACAAAACATTAGTATACACTACGATAATCAGACCAATTTGGGCATATGGAATTGAGCTCTGGGGCTCCACCAAACCATCAAATTCCCTCCGCATCCAATCCTTACAATCCAAAATTCTAAGTAAAATCCTTAATGCTCCTTATTACATTACAAATAAACTCATTGACAAAGACCTTAACATTCCATTCGTTGCAGAATTGGCCCAAAACAGATATGCGTCTTTTCATTCCAAACTCCTTAACCATCCTAACCCATTAATTCTTAATCTTTCATCCTTAACAATCCCTGATCATAATCCTCTGAGGCGTCTGAAAAGAAGATGGCCACAGGACCTTCTAATTTAAATTAATGTTTGAAGTACCACCGATGGGTGGTTCCTTCCCAAGATTTTCAAGTGTATATACAACATATTTACTTATTGTATTATTTTGTACAGTTGTAAATTACATTAAATAAATTAAAAAAATGTATTACAGAAAGTAGTTGATTCTTGCTCTTTGAATTATAAATAAATTAAATTCTACTTTTTACCAAACAAAGATAATTCCAATAAAGAACTGACCTCAGCTTCAGTTGCGTCGCATAACGGTGCATACGTAAACAAAAACGTTTCCTTTGTTTTTGTTTACGTTTGCACCGCATATTATTCCGTGTTGCATATAGAATAATTTTATTCAAATTTTGCTTCAAATCCTATGTAATCACCTCTACCCTTCCTCATGAACCTACCGACAGTCCTATTCTTTAATAATGTTGCTCTTGCCCTTGTCGAACACAGCTACCTTGAACTACATATGGGTAAACGACTAACTTGAAATCCTCACACGAGACTGAAAAGACAGGAAACTGCACGTCGATTCCGACTATTACATTATTTACTAGACAAATGATCTAAACTTCCAACTCATTACAAAAGACTGATCTAAATGGCAATAATAAGGCTCCAGATGGGCCTTATTATTGCCATTTAGATACGGAGTTGAGCTTTGGGGCTTCACTAAAAATCGAACTCCCCAAGTATAACCAGATATTAATCCTTCCATTATAAACCCATTAGTTTCCAACCTTGCTTCCTCTTCTATTACTAATAATCCTCCGAGGATAAATCTGAAATATAGACGGCCTCAAGACCTTTCAATGTACAAATTTTATTTGACAGTTACCAAAGGGAAACTTCTTTACATGCCTGTATCATTCCATTATGATCTTACATCAAATTTACTAGAAGTATTTTTATGTAAATACAGTTGTAAATGTTGATAAATAATTTTTAAAAAAATATTTATTGACATTTACAACTTCACATAATATACAACAAGTAATTTTGAAGTAAGATCGTAACCGTATGATACAGGCATGTAGAGAAACTAACCATTGGTAGCACTCTAAAAACATGTTTACATTAGAAGGTCTCGAGGCTATCTTCTTTTCAGGCTTCTCGGAGGATTGGCGGGAATGAAAGATGAAGCAAGGTTAGAAACTAGTGGATTTGAATGATTAGTGAGTTTATAATGAAAGGATTGATATCTGGTTCGGGCTAGATCGGTTACATAGGAAACATTAAGGTTTTTATGTTTGATTTTATTTGTGAAAAATTAAGGAACATTGAGGATTTTGGATTGTAAGGATTTTATATGAAAGGAATTCGAAGTGTTAGTGGAGCGCCAAAGCTCCAAGTGTCCAGATTGGCCTTATTACAGTCAAGTGCTGTAATAGTCGAAATCGACGTGCAGTTTTCTGTCTTTTCAGTCTTGTATGAGGATTCCAAGTAAGTCGTTTTTCAAGATGTAGTCAAAGGTAACGGATCTGTTCTACAGGGGTAAAAGCAACCTTATTTAAGTATAATGTAGGGCAGTCGGCAGGTTTACAACGAAGAGTAAAGGCTATTTGATGGGATTTATTTGTATCCTCCAATTCCGGCACCATTCCTCGAGGGTTGTGATATGAGACTGGAGAGTTTGGGATGAATCATGTGTCATCGGCATATGTAGTGAGAATAGTCTTAGGATTGGTTGGGGTGTAAGCTATATAGACTGTGTAGAGGAAGGGACCAAGGATACTACCTTGAGGCAATAAATAAATTTAAAAAAAAAACTTTCATATTAAATACTTTGATATTTAATGTATCCTGTTGGGTCTAAGTAAAAATGAAAACTTTTTTTAACAGAAAATAGCGCATATTCTTATCTTTTCTTAAAAGAACTCAAAAATGAATTTTTGGGAACACTTTCTATTCCTGCTATGATTGGTAGAGTCATCAATTTAGACTCTTAACAGTACATAATTTTCATTAAAGTAATCAAAAAGTAGTGTGAAATAACTTATTTTATCTCCTCTTGGGCTCCTGAACTACAAAGTAGCCACAAAGTAGGTGCCTATGGCAGTGTTGCGCAGAACTTAATTAATTTATTAATTTTAATTTAAAGTAAGGAGTATATCAATAATGAATACAAAATGTAATTAAGTATCCTCGTCTCAAACAATTATGATTACATTGTAATCGATTATATCAAACTTTAAAATATGGATTACTTTTATAATTGATAGCATTAAATTAAAAAAAAAAATTAAGTAAACTTGTAAACGATTACTGCTTGAACTTGAATAAATGTAATTAAAATTTTTTAATATGTCATCATGAAATATGTTCGTATTTAAATAATTTAAAAGTTCTGCGTAAAGGTATATTGTTGTGGAGTGCTAGGTACAAAAGGAAATCAAGTAGTTATTTCCTTAAATTAAAAATACCTAATTGACAAAAAATTATTGTATTCAAAATAGTAAGATTTACTCAAAGTACTAAATGATATAAAGTGTATATTATTTTCATTTTTTTCACCACCAAAAACATATAAAGGAACTACAATATGCCGGAAATCAGAAATGTTTGAAGTAAACGTTATGCTAGCGTTTGATCTTATAATCGTTGTCGTTTTCAGTTTTTGCACCACCAAAAACATATAAAGGAACCCTAATATGTCAGAAATCAGAAATGTTTCAATTAAACGTTACGCGAGCGTTTGATCTTAAAATCGCTGTCGTTTTCATTTTTGGCACCACAAAAAACATATAAAAGGACCCTAATGTGTTAGAAATCAGAAATGTTTGAATTAAACGTCATGCGAGCGTTTGATCTTATAATTGTTATAATTTTTATATTCTACTGCTCCGAAAACATATAAAAGTGTAGCAACGCTACCTGCGAGTGAGTGGAAGAACTAACACTTTCATCGCTATCCATGTTTATAAAAATGTTGTATTATGTTGATTTATTAATTAAATTGTAAATAGTTTTAATTCATAAACCAAGTAAATAATAAAGGTATTCATAATGTTGTGTTAAATGTAAAATGATTTCCTGTGTTAAATGTCATAAGTATAGGATTGTGAGCAGCCCTTTTTAAAGTCATGGCAAATGTTAAATGGATAAGAGCTCCTAGCGGATTTTCTGAGCAACTTGTTTTATAACCTTCGTGTTATTGTTTACTCATGTTATTGTTTATTAGGACTTAAGGGCGTAAATCCTAACAGTCATAAACGCCCATTTGAGTTTTAAGTAATTTTTTACATGCCTAAAGTGAGTAAAAAGTGGAAGTTATGTGAAAGTTTGGCCACGAGTGTCTTGTTGATCTTCTAACTTGCGGGAAAGAGAATCAAGATGAGTTAATTCACAACTGTCATTACATTATTAGTATTTGCAATCATTGATTTATTATTTATAAAAACATCCAAAACAATACTAACACAATCAAAACAACCGCGAGCAAGTAACCTAACACAACTAACAAAACTGTGACGAGCCCAACTAGTCTGTTGCGTGACGTCATTCCCCATTTAACAGGCACAACCAACCATTAAATAAGTACAAACAAACCATCAATAAGTAACAGACTCTCAACCATATTATATGTTATATCGTTTTAACATGGTAAAAGAAGGAAATATTTCTCCAAGATTAAACAGTTCATTTTCCTCAAGAGTAAACAGTTCATCGGTATTTCTTCGGAAATAGCAAATAGACACATTTAGATTCAATATATTGTTCTGCTATTTTTTGACATATATATGATGTGTTTTGTTTCACGCTACTTCCTACAGGTTACCTCCTCTATCCTATACTTTATATTTTGTAAGGACCTACGGCTAGTTCCCATAGGAAGTGAGCTAACCCCTTCACGACCGCTAGGCTCAGACTGAGTGGAGTTTTCATACTTCGAGGATTTACGGCTAGTTCCCGTAAAACTCATCACATCTTTAATTGGAGTTGAATTGAAATGTTTTAAAATTATTGCATATAGGATATTACGGTGTTTCAGAGTTCAATGTCCTAACGCAAAATATGATTTATGGATCCCAAAACAAGAAAAACAAAATCCCTATTTAGACGTGCGGTTAACGCTTAGTTTAGAAGATATTCACATCTAAAGACATTCATTGTTATGAGTTATTTTGGTTATAATAAATAACTTAATTAATATGTGTTCCAACAACTTTGATATTAATGAAATCTAAACATTAACATCCATATTGAATGTTGTTCAAAGTGATTAGCTTCAGCATTAAGACATTTGACATATGCTATTGTTTTGAAAGTTTTTATAATCGTTCTTTGTAGAGAATCTTGCCAAAATGTTTTGTTTAATATCACCCAAAAAAAAAAAAAAAATCCAGTGGAGTCAAATCTGGAAAGCATGATAATAGCACCTATCTTATACATCCATAGATAGGTGCTATTCTGCTGCAGTGGAAGAAAGAAGTCGAGCCTGTATTAAGGTTTATTTTTACATTTAATTAATAAAGTACGAGAAGAAGATAGTTGGGAGTGCGGTCAAATTGAAACACGAATAAGTTGGTCTAACCTATTTAATTGTGCCAACGTTTCGGTTAGAGTTTCTAGCCTTCTTCAGGACTAAGAACAGAACAAGATAACAACCACAATAAGTATAAAAAATAAAAATATAAACAGAGTGACATAAAATGAATAATTTTACAGAATAGAATTAATGAAATGAAGTGATGAGAGAAATGGGAAATAAAATGTAAATATAGGTAATTGAAAAAGTGGATAAAATAACATAAGTAGGGAAATAAAATAAAAATGAAGTTATATAATGCAAAGAAGTATGAACATATTAGTTATTAATAATTTAAAATTTGAAATATGGAAAGAAAAAGAAAATTGAGAGAAAGAAAATATATGTAACCATAGTAATTGACAAAGATGCAAAATATAAGTAAAGTTTAACAAAAGAAATGAATAGAAGAAAGAAAAAAAAATTTTTTTTTTTAAAACAATAATAATATAGAGAACATAACTAATAACGTAGGTAAGGAAAATGGATAAAAGTGAAGAAAAGAAGGGGTGGTAAAATAAAGTAAGGAAAAAAAAAATAAAACGAACCTATTAGCTTGGAAACCAAAGGCCTAATGGTATACTGTGCCAATAACGGACAAACTCCGAATTAAAAACTTATTTGTGGTTCAATTTGACCGCACCCCCAACCATCTTCTCCTCGTACGTCATCTATCTCTCATAATTAATTAATAAAGTAGTTGATACTCCTATTAACTTATTTATTATAACCTAAATTCTAAGGTAATAATAAATAACATTGAAAATCTTTGGACGTAAATATCTCCCGAACGAAGCACTAACGGACATATCTTCGTAGGGAATTTTTTTCTTGTTTTGAGATCTCTAATTCATATTTTCAGTTAGGACTCTTATCTCTGATACACCCTGTATATATATATATATATTTGGCATTTTAATTGAAGAAAAATCTTAGCCTTATAACTACAGATCCGAGCCGGAAAAACGGATGGATTCCTTTGTTTCGAATTTTATTGAGAAGACGACGTCCACTTAATTTCGTGATTGATGACAGTCTCAAGCTCTAATTTCTGCCTGGGGAAAAATATTTAAAACGTAAATGGTCAAATAACATTCCTCACATCTATATAAGCAAAAATGTTGACTTTTGAAGAGGCTACTGTCAATTTTATTATTAGTTTTGAATGACGTAGTTGGGAAATCTTGTCTGGGGTTGGTAGGAAGTAAAGAAAAAAATACATTTTTAATTTATAATCTTAAACAATTTATTGAGACTGGTTAATTTAATTTCTATCCATTTTAGTCTCAACACATTTTATTTTTCTTATAAGTCCGACGTTTCAGCCATCCTCAGGGACAATCTACTACAAAACAGCTTTTATTACATGTATCATCCTCAAACATTTCAAAATACTTAACATTATTATTTATAATTTATCTTACCTTAATACAATTTTAGAACTATATTCTCCAATAGCATGCAGTTGAGTTTTTAAGTCATATAGTTCTAAAATTGTATTAAGGTAAGATAAATTATAAATAATAATGTTTGAGGATCATACATGTAATAAAAGTTGTTTTGCGGTAGATGTCCATGAAGATGGCCGGATTGGCCGAAACGTCGGACTTGTAAGGAAAATAAAATGTGTTGAGACTAAAATGGATAGAAATTAAATTATTTATTGAAAAAATACTCTCACACAAATGACCTACCAACTAGAACAGCGGTTACCCAACACTATTGTTGGGCTAAAAAAAACGCAGTGACAGTGGTGAGCTAAAAATATATATAAAAAACTCGGGTGTGTGGGCGCCTGACGTGACAACTTTACGCTAAATATTGGAATTTTTAATTAATACCAAAATTGTATTATGCGCATATTCCTTATTTCAGACATAATTTAATGATCAGAATACATCATTACCCCCACCACCGCACTCTCCGTTACGCTACACTTTTGCCTACATGACTTCCAGTATCTATAACCTCAATTACCCCCACTACTATACTACTGTCTTTTCAGTCTTGTATGAGGTTAGGTTTGTTGTTTTTTTTGTTTTTTTTTTAATAATTCATTTATTGATATTT
>NW_027109896.1:17776-19394 GCF_000696795.3 Halyomorpha halys
AATAGTTATAAAAGTTTTATTTAATGAACAAATGCTTAAAGAAAAAAAAAGTTATTAAATAACTAAAGTAAATAAATAAAGTAACATTAGATATTCAAAAGAAAAGTATATTTTTTCTTCCAACACCTAGTGAATAATTTTTATTTATCTGACGTTACGTAACAAGTGGTACGTAAACAGGTATAAATACGGGTTAGTTGTCATTAATTATTAACATGACCATAACAAATACAAATATGTGTCCTGAAATCAAATGCTTGAATATATCTTTATGAAGGGAAACTCCTTTAGTGACTTTATACATTCATAAATATATATACAGGAATAAATTAATATCGTAACACGAGAAGGGATGAAACGGAAGTTATGGGGGAGGGACAACACATGTTGTGTTTTATTTTATAATAGTGTAACAGGAGAGCAGGAGGTAACTTAATTGGTCCAGCTCCTGCCGGTACCGGAGTGATTAAATGATTCCTGTTTAGTGAGCTCCTCTGACATATGTTGCGAATAACCATAATGAATGCACTTGCATCTGCAAGTGTAAACATAAAGAAAGTATATTCATGTATTTTCAAGAGTCTCGAGCTTCCTTCAGATGGAAGGTGGAAGGCACCCGACTACTACACGGAGTTTCATTATTTTTTATACTCATCAATAACAATCCACTAATATGTTTGTGGAGATAAACAATAATATTCCGTATATTAGAAATATTAGGGTAGGGTAGAGTATAAGGTAGGGTTATTTTCCCAGTAGCTTTTTTTTTTTTTAAGTTATTATTTGATTTAGCTATGTATGGAATATATAGTAAGATAAAGTATTGTGATCAAGAAAAATTGAAAATCCGAGTTTTCTACGGAAATACACTTTTGAGGTCTCCAGCAATTGGACAATGAGTACAAATAACTAAGACTTGTAAAATGGTTTGGCTGTGTGTAAAGAGCCTATGTATGTGTGTAAGAGGAAGAGTCCTACAAGACTGAAATTACATACTAAAGGCAGATATATGCCTGGGATATAGTACAAGAGCCGGGAAGAAAAAAGGGCAGTTATCTCACCCCAACTTTTGATCACTTCAATAAAAACTATGTATAATTACCAGTCAAAATTGATGAGTCTGCCAAGTATAGGAAGGGGGATATAAAAATAGCGGCCGTTTCAAAACCTTAAAAAAACATCGATTTTTCATTCGGAGCTCTATATCATAAAAACTACCAACAACACTAGAAAATCTAAGAGAACATTATTTAAAGACCAGTAAATTTGCTGAAATATTAGCCCTATAAGAGGTATCCAATAGTATATCCAATAGTTCTCGAGATATAGCTTTTTAAAAAGCAAAATTTCTTAAAAATCTACTTAAAGATTAGTATTTAGTTAATTTATTTTGAGAAATCTATATTTCAGGAACTATATGACGTACAGATGTATATTAGCACTCAAATTAAAGCTAATTTAATGGACTATAAAGAAGTTTATGACCTTTACCTTCCTAGGAATAGTAGTTTTCATGATATTTGCTAAAATAAATTGATTTATAGTTGTTCGGTCAATAAATATGATTTATGAAAACCTTTATTTTAGAAACCATTGGATGTACTGATGTCTGCCAACA